>NW_024082202.1:0-98756 GCF_003009895.1 Hyaena hyaena | reverse complement strand
TCACCCCGGGACCCTGCAGGGATGGGGTCCCGAAGGGCCTGAGCAGGCTTATCAGAGTCAGGTCGTTTCTAGATCTCGAAAATGAACATAGTTAGGGCAAGAAAGGCATGCATCCGGGAGTCTGAACTGCTGAAAATTCTCACAAGCTACCCTTTGGTTCTTGAGAAATAGATGTAGGGAAAATGTCCTGCTTATGGCTAAGAGTTTTAGCCCAAAATGCTATACAAAATTTTTAATCTTAGAAAATGCTTGGGGCCTTTGGTGAGCTCTCCCTTAAGGCCTAGTCCAGTGTTTGGTACAACGTGGAGTGTGGACCCCCTGGAGCACTGGCTGAAATCCATATTGCTGTTTCTCCTGCACAGCTACACGATTAGGATGATGGGGCCAGAATTATGCATTTTTCATAATTAATGATTAGTGAGCATTTCTGGCCTAGCCTAAAGGCAGTCTGAGGAGTCCCTCTGGCCCCCTTTCTTCCTGGAGCGTATCTTTCAGTGTTACAGCTTCCAAACTGAGGAGGGGAGGTGCAAGCATTCTAGAAAAGGAAAGGTCTCAGCCAAGTAAAGAAAATAATATCGAGTTTGAAAAGAAAATATTTTTAATGTGCAAATAGTGCAAGGATTACAAGAGAGAAATAGTTCAAATTTTAGGAAAAGTAATTTAAAATATACGAGAAGCATAAACCAAACAAAAATGTGGCATGGTTTTGAACAACTGATGTTAAAGACAAGAAGGAGCGCTATACTGGAAGAGTAGGAAATAGAATCCAATCACACTAATTTCCCCAGCACCAAGTGATACTTTCACAATAAAGTCTACTGGTCTTCAACCCTTAGAGCCAACCTGTGGATAAAACACAGAACATTAATGCTAACAGCACAAATGAAAGCAAGCACCGTCTTCACAGAAGGTGATTTGTACGAGGGGAAAGGCAAGGCAGAGGGGCTACAGAGCTCAGCCTCACGCACTGAGGGAATCATGAGATTAAGGTGAAAGTTAATAACACCAGGTATAAAGAATAGTAGCTAATGTTTCTTGAGCTCTCCTGGGTGTGAGACACTAAAGGTTACAAATGCATTATTAGTTGCATTATCACAAGCAACCCCATAAGGTAGCGAGGAATCCTTTCCCCTGGTTTATGGATGGAAAACAACGGGCACAGGTAGGATGTGGACATTTCACAGTGGTACAGAGTGAAGAAAAGTTGAAGAACAAGGATTCTAGTTCAAGCGGTCCATCTCCAGGACCAGTGCTTTCATCCCTCTGCTACCACTGCCCTCACCAATGGGTCAGCAACATTACATGAAGTGACAGGGGAGAAGAAGCCAAATTAATTCAATATGATGTATTGGAAAGGAAGAGGGAGAGAAACGGGGGAGTGCAGTTTGTCTTCCTCCATCATGGCAGAGTGGTAAACACATTGTTTAACATGAGTATGTCTTGATACACCAAGGTAAGCATCATGTTTAGAATAAGGGGATGACATCAAAGTAGCAAAACACTGTCTCTGGACAGGGGAACTCAGGAGAAAAGGGCTCCATTTCAATAGGATTCAAGTTGCTATTATGCTTATGTATTGTTTTCATACCAATACAATATTTCTGTTTAGAAACTGCTTCTAGGGGGTGCCTGGGTGTCTCGGTAGATTAAGTGTCCAACTTTAGCTAAGGTCATGATCTCCCAGTTCGTGGGTTTGAGACCCATGTCTGGCTCTATACTGATGGCTCAAAGCCTGGAGTTTTCTTCAGATTGTGTCCCCCTCTCTCCCTGCACCTTCCATCCCCCCAATAAACATTAAAACAAATTTTAAAAAAAATAGAAATTTCTTCTACTGTGTGAGTGCATCAAAACATGAAACTCAAGTGGCACCTGGGTGGCTCAGTCGGTTGAGTGTCCAACTTCGGCTCAGGTCAGGATCTCACTATTTGAATCCAAGCTCTGCATCAGGCTTTCTGCTGTCAGCTCGAAGCCCGCTTCAGATCCTCTGTGTCCTTGTCCCTTGCCCCCCCCCCAACTCGTGCTCTCTCTCAAAAATAAATATTTAAACAAACATGAAAGTCAAAATCTTCTTTACATCTACCACATATTTGTTAAATGTTTGTCTTATCAGGATATTACTTTTAGCTTGAAGCCTTTAAAAAAAATCAGCATGTACGAATATTTAAAAGTTGTGTCTGGTAACATTACCAGGCATGGCTGAGAGAGGGTGCAGGACTATTAGAAGCTATCTCGATTTCAACCCGGCTGCTGAGAGTCAGTTCTGACTACAAAGGGCAGGCAATTCTCTGCCGTCACACAGCAGGAGCAATGCTGTGCATTTTTAGGCTCACTTATCGTATTTTCCCACGTGTTTACCTCATATAAGAGGGATCTTCTATTTGACTTGCCTGGTGAAGGCAACCAAAGCCTAAGGAAGCCATTAAGTTTAGATATATATATCTCCTATCTCCATCCATGTATGTAAGTACATATGTATGTATGTATCTATCTATTATGCATCTATCCTTATTTATAGAACAAAACAACAACAATGATTTAAATTACTTCCTTACCTTATTTTATTTTAGCCTTTCCAAAATCTTGCAAGCTAAATAGGCCATGGAAAAAGCATTGTGTTCACCGAGACACTTGAAAGATGGCTCTACTGTTTGTCATTGTGCAACCAATAAACGGTGCAGGGAATTCAACCCACATCTTCTCTGTCCTCCTCTCTTATCTCCCTTTGCTGACTCTAGTCCAGGCCTATTAGTCTATAATTACTCCCTGAGGATATCAGGTACCTTTCCTCTGAGCTTTTGCAGTGTGTATTCCCGTTATCTGGAATGCTCTTCCCTCAGACATTTGTTTCATTCATTTAGCCTGTTCAAATCTCACCTTCCTAGTGAGGCTTATCCTGTCCATTGTTTAAATTGAACGCCTAGATTCTGCCTATAATCTCAGTGCTCCCTATGCTGCTTTATTTTCTTTAACACTAGGTATCAGCTAACCTATTAGATCATTTGCATTTTTGTATTTCTGCTCCCCTGCACCTAGAATGTAGACTCCACACAGTCAAGAATTTTGCCTTTCTTAAGACTAGTGGAGATCCAGCCAAAAAAGTCTAGGGTCAACCAGAACTGGGCACAATTGTAACTTGTGTGATTTGATACTTTAGTGATTGAGATCAGAGCCGGGCCAATTACTGAAGAGGATCTCCTCTACTGCATTGAAGCAGCACACTAAATTCAAAGAAATGGAAATTTCCAGCAATTACAGAGCAGGTATGTGCTTTTTCCCTTTGTTCTTCCAGGCTCAAATCTATCCTCCCTGGGTGATAAGGGAATGTGTAAGAATGCCTGGCCCAAGTCTAAACTAAATATGAAGACCTACAAGAAAACATTTAAACATTTTTTTTAAAAAAATCATTGAGTGGTTTCCTTTGACACATCAGAGATTATCTTATGTGACAGGGGTTATCAAATTTATCAGAATGTCTACTTCTATTGGGGAACACTTGCAGAACAAGTTACTCACAATCCAAGATTTTACTATGTGTCTATAGATGTGTATAAGATATATATTATAAATAAAATTTTTTAATATATATTTTTCCTGATCTATAGGATTCTTGGTTCTGAAACTTATGCATGTCATGTCCTAGATATGCAACATTAGTCCCATGAGAGAGAAAACACTTCAATAAAGTAAGACACGGAAACGAGATTCAAACTAGGTAAAGCCACATGTAGGCTAAGATTTTTCAAACCTTCTTACTCATGCTGAAGCTTCCAGGTCATAGACAATAATACATGTTTCTCTTGCCAGACACCCAAGCATATGTCTCCCCTCTTGGTCATAAGATTCTCTAGAATTCTATTTAAGTGCCAACAATATGAGGTGAAGAATGAACCTGGCTGACATGCTCACAATGACCAAATTGTGTTATCCTTTATTTAATCCAGTATGTTGCTTCACTCTTAACTTACAATAAATGACAATATTTGCTTTCTAGACATTAGTGAGATCGCTTACTAGACATATTCCTAGAAGCCCAGAGAAACTGGCTTCTAATCCATATGGAATAATGCACTGGTGAATATCTTCCAGGGAGACCACAACGTATCTAGAATATAATCTTTTATATTTTTACATACATCCTTTCCATATAATCTTTCGGATCTGGATTCTTCAGAGTAGACCAAAGAGAAAATCTGGGCTGCAAGGCTGTTAGAAATTGGGATGGTACAATGCTTACCACTGGTGGTCCATGACCTACATCTTCTGAGACCAGAACTTATTGTGGTCCCTGATTGATTTATAATTGAGCTTTTGTTAAATGAAGGCTTGGTTCTGGGCAGTGCCTGTGCTCACTGTAAATATGGCACCGTGCTAAGCACCCTAAGAACTAGGAAAAAGAAAAAGAAAACATGGTAACACGTGATGCATATATGGTAAGGAGGCACCACAGTCCAGAGTAAGAGCTCTGGGAGCCACTGCCCTGGGCTTGAATCCCAGCTAAGCCACGACCACCGGTGTGACCTGAGGGGCGGTCTAAATTGTAAATGTTGTTTTGCCAAATTCCTCAAAAGGAAGAAAGAACCTGCCTGCCAGGAAGGGAGGTCTTGGGGCGCAGCATCCAGTCAGGTCAAGGTTTGGCGACTGCTTGGAAACTGCCACCGTCTGGAGGGTGATGCTGAAAGCCTGGGCAGCCCTAGGGAAGGTACACCTGGCTCTAAGCCTCGTAGGGAAGCAGAGAGGGCCCCGGGGGCAGTGGGCCACTTCCTCGCAGCATTGGGAGCCCCCTAGGGCTCATCTTTCTTGGGAGAAAGGCTGACGACAACACCGAGGCGCTGAGGGGCTCGACAACCACTGCTCTCCCCTACAGTCCCCACACTGTGGCCTTGCTGGTTATATACACTGTGCCAGTGGGCACACTGGCCAAGGGCAGCAGACCGCCTACACATCTCTACCGACGACCGGAAGTCCCAGGAACTGGAGCCTAAGGGGCGGGGCTCTGGGGCCTCCCCTTTGCCCTGTGAGATGGTCTCTTGCCAAGTTGCGCGTGCGCACCCTTCTTTGTGACGTGTTCCAGGGATGTATCACTAGGGCTAGGCTGGGCCACTCAGGCTCAGTGCGTGTTTGACCTCGAGAGGAGTTGGTAGCTGCGGAGGGGCTCTCCAGCTTTTAGACTCCAACCTCGCGATCGTTGGGCGCACAACCAGCTCAATATGGGCAATCTCCTTAATAAGCTTCTACGTTTCCCACTCCGCCGCCACAGTCCCCTGCCTGGCCGGTATCGGCCCCTGGTCCGCCCCGCCCGTGATCCCCATCCACCACCGGGCAGGGGCCACCCCGCTGCTCCTTCACCTGCCCTGGACCCTGGGCCCAGGCTCTTCCACCGGAATCCTAGGCCTTTACCAGCCAGCTTACATGTGGAGACAAGGAGAAGATACCCCATCCCGCAGGCTGCAAGGACCTCTCTGGGCATCCTCCCCTTGGTAACCCTCCGAAAAAATCTGTGATGTCTTCCCGTAATTCGAAGATGTTTGGACACTCCAGAGCCATCAGAATCCCTCCTCCGGGGCGCAAATTAACTGCCCAGCATTCGCCGTCTGAGACTGGAGAGGGGGCTGCAGAGCTGGGCCCATCCAGGTGCCTCCCACTTGTGCCTAAATGGGAGGGAGGAGAAGGCCCAAAAATATCCCTCAGAAAAGATGGAGGATCCTGTAGAGACCAAAGGGCGGATGGTGGGAACAGAGCCCCCCGTAGCTGCGGGGAGATAGGCTTAAGATCCAGTGGACTTGTCAGCTCCCAGCAGTGTAGCCCAGCACCTTTGGCCCTTCATCCCAATCCTGCAGAAGACAGTGTGAGGAAGAACACCCACCAGGCTCTGATAAACTCCTTCCCTGAAGGCCG
Organism: Hyaena hyaena; assembly: GCF_003009895.1. Taxonomy (NCBI): domain Eukaryota; kingdom Metazoa; phylum Chordata; class Mammalia; order Carnivora; family Hyaenidae; genus Hyaena; species Hyaena hyaena. The sequence continues at coordinate 92,861 of NW_024082202.1, read as the reverse complement.
TGTAGTCACCTCCTCGCATGGCCCTGCCAGAGATGTCGTGCCTCACACAGCCGTGCTCTCCGACCCAGCCCCAGGCTGCCCCTTACTGCAGGAGACATCAACCAAGGAAGTGTCAGGTGAAAACCATCGGTCTTCTGAGAGCACATCAGGCCTATCCAGGAGGGAGATAGGGGATGGTGAGCCTTCAGGCGTGACATCAACAAAGGAAGTGGCCGGTGAAAAGCACCAGCCTGTGGGCAGGAAAGAGAAACAGGCTAAGGAGCCTTTGGGGATCTCATCAGGGAGCTCTTTTCCCCCAGTATCTGCCAGCAGCAGGCCCTGCAAATGGAAAAGATCCATGCCACCTTCTCTGCCACTGTCACCACCACAGCCACAGTTGTGGGGCTGCGGTGAGTTGCCCCCTCCTCTTAAGCTTCCTTGCATAGCTATGGACAGAAACCTGGACACCTTGATGAATACCAAATGTCAGAGGAATAACATCTTGGAGGACAGGAGAAAGATCAAAGCACACTGCTCAGACCCTCTGTCTGCCCCTGCATTCTCCATACTTGCAGCAGAGACTGCTAACTGTCTGCCTTCGGGTATTAACACTGTGCAAGACCCTATTGCTACAGCAGACTTGGCTGATCAATCCGCCAGGCCCCCAATCGCATCTGTTCCTCCATCTTCACAACCAAGAGTTGCTGTTTCCACTAGCTTGGCCCTTGGGGGTTCTGGTGTCACCTCCACTCCAGCAGGCAAGCCCCCTGAAAACTGCAACTCAGCTTCTGACAGCAAAGCCATGGATGCTACATCTCCATCTATCTATTCCTCCCCTGGGTCCAGGGACAACCATGTGCCACTTTACATAGTGCTTCCTGGTTCTGAAAAGACACCACCCGGTAGCAGTACTGTTGTGGTCCAGGTAGCATTTGGACACAATGCCCGTTCCAGCTTAAATCCAGCCACTGGGGGCCACCCATAGATCCAGTTAGTGGAGCGGTGGGCCGAGACGGCAGCGTTCCCACAGGTGGAGACTCTACAGTCTCCATGACTTATAAGTGTCCTGGGGGCTCATCCAGGCAAAGAAAACGTCCCCCATGGGAAAGTGCTGCCATCCTGGAGAAGAGGTGCCGGTCAGGAGATCAGGCAGCCTCCCCCTTTAATCTGAGCAGCAGGGGGCCAACCGTCAAAAACCTAGGTGGTGGAGTAGTGGGAGACGGCCATGCTGTTCCCAAAAATGGAGACTCAGCTGTGCCTCGTACCCATAAACCTACCTGGGATCCATCTACACAAAGTAAACTTGACCCACGTGAAAGAGCCACCACTCTGGACAAGAGAGGTGTGTCAGGGGACATGGCAGTCTCCTCTTCAAACCCGAGCAGCAGGAGGCCAACCTTCAAAAACCCAGAGGGTGGAATACTGGGCAATGGCCACGCTGATTCCACAGATGGAGACTCATCTATTCCTCATAACCATAAGCGCTCCTGGGACCCATTGACATAAAACAAATTGCTCCATGTGGAAGAACCACTATGTTGGAGAAGACACGCGTGTCAAGAGACGTGTGCTTTCACCCCCCACAGAACCCCTGCAGCTCGCCGGGCCACACTGCTTCTGTCAGAGTTGCAAGCGGGAGTTCCAGCTCTGTGCTTGGAACCACTTGTAGCTCCACGTTCCTTCCCAGTAACGGCGGTCCACCTGCCCAGCACACAGTCCCCATGGAGGGGACAAGGTCATTCTCACGATGGTAGGACCTGGTACTCCTGCTTCACAGCGGAATAATTGCGGAGGACCCAGGACAGATCCAGCAAGTGCTGTAGCAGATGTAGATACGATCACATCTATGATGGCAGGTCTCTATGTCAGCACCCCCGCTAAGAACACTGGGAGCTCACTTACCCCTAACACAAGTGGTGCTCTGGGGAGGAGCTCCACCCCTGCTATGACTGGATACACTTACGGTCCCTCATCCGCACACAGCGCATGTGCCTCTACCAAATACAGTGCTGGTCGTGCGATGGGGGATCGCATGAAATTTTAAACAGAACTTGGGCTCACCCTAGTCAGGTACTCCTCTGGAGAAGCAAGCACTGTGTTTATCTTGGTCACTATGCCTGTGTTCGGGGCATGTCTAGAGCACCTTCATAACCTGCCTAGGTCTTCATCAGAGCCACCAAACAACTCCTTTCTCCTGTCACGAATCTCAGCAAATAAAGCCCAAATATTCCTCTACAGATTGTATATAACCGGAAATGGACTTTGTTGCACCAGAAAGGGGCCCAATCCCTTTAAGTGAAGCTTAACCTGATCTCTTCATATGGCAAGTGTACACTGTGCACATGTGTATTTTTGTTATTTCTGTGCGTGTGTGTGTTTTGGAGGGCGAGGGGCACATGAGACCCAGTTTAGAACTACTCCAGAATGACACCAGATTCAGGAAGTTCCAATGGTGGAAAATCGAAGAAAGCTGCATAAATCATCAACTGCGCCATCCCTGGCGTGACTGTGAACTCGGCTGGCCCAAGCTCCTGGCCAGTTTTCTCTGGTCTTGGAACCGGCAGGACACCCCTGCTGTCTGTAGTGGTTTTCCCAAACTGTTTGCCTCGATGGGCTTTTATCCTTCCCACATTGTGTACTTACACATGTGCATAAAACTTTCTTCTTATTAATCTGCTTTCGCTCATGTGTCTTTTTTACTTAGCAGTAGATAAAGAACTAGCCTGTGTGAATGGTGATGGGTTGAGCCAGACTTCAGGATGCAGAATTTTCCATGTCACAGTGACTGGGACGTGGAAGTGGCTACATGTTCTCCCTGCATGCGCTGACTTCTGCAGTCTACATTTTGAGTGTAAGGGATGACAGTCCGGGAGGAAGGAAGGTACAAAGGAGGGAGAGATGAGTTGACTCACCCTTGCCTCTTCCCTCTGTGTTTTACTCTTCTCTCACCCCACTCTGACCTTACTAGAGGCTAGATAACCCCTGATGTGTCCAAGGTAATGACTCAATGATTTTTTTTAAAGAAATGTTTAAATGTTTTCTTGTAGGTCTTCATAGTTAGTTTACACTTAGGCCAGTCATTCGTACACATTCCCTTATCACCCAGGGAGGATAGATTTGAGCCTGGAGGAACGAAGGGAGAAAGAGCACATACCTGCTCTGTAATTGCTGGAAATTTCCATTTCTTTGAATTTAGTGTGCTGCTTCAATGCAGTAGAGGAGATCCTCTTCAGTAATTGGCCCGGCTCTGATCTCAATCACTAAAGTATCAAATCACACAAGTTACAATTGTGCCCAGTTCTGGTTGACCCTAGACTTTTTTGGCTGGATCTCCACTAGTCTTAAGAAAGGCAAAATTCTTGACTGTGTGGAGCCTACATTCTAGGTGCAGGGGAGCAGAAATACAAATATGCAAATGATCTAATAGGTTAGCTGATACCTAGTGTTATGGAAAATAAAGCAGCATAGGGAGCACTGAGATTATAGGCAGAATCTAGGCGTTCAATTTAAACAATGGACAGGATAAGCCTCACTAGGAAGGTGGGATTTGAACAGGCTAAATGAATGAAACAAATGTCTGAGGGAAGAGCATTCCAGATAACGGGAATACACACTGCAAAAGCTCAGAGGAAAGGTACCTGATATCCTCAGGGAGCAATTATAGACTAATAGGCCTGGACTAGAGTCAGCAAAGGGAGATAAGAGAGGAGGACAGAGAAGATGTGGGTTGAATTCCCTGCACCGTTTATTGGTTGCACAATGACAAACAGTAGAGCCATCTTTCAAGTGTCTCGGTGAACTCAATGCTTTTTCCATGGCCTACTTAGCTTGCAAGATTTTGGAAAGGCTAAAATAAAATAAGGTAAGGAAGGAATTTAAATCATTGTTGTTGTTTTGTTCTATAAATAAGGATAGATGCATAGTAGATAGATACATACATACATACATATGTACTTACATACATGGATGGAGATAGGAGATATATATATCTAAACTTAATGACTTCCTTAGGCAATAATGCTTTGGTTGCCTTCACCAGGCAAGTCAAATAGAAGATCCCTCTTATATGAGGTAAACACGTGGGAAAATACGATAAGTGAGCCTAAAAATGCACAGCATTGCTCCTGCTGTGTGACGGCAGAGAATTGCCTGCCCTTTGTAGTCAGAACTGACTCTCAGCAGCCGGGTTGAAATCGAGATAGCTTCTAATAGTCCTGCACCCTCTCTCAGCCATGCCTGGTAATGTTACCAGACACAACTTTTAAATATTCGTACATGCTGATTTTTTTTAAAGGCTTCAAGCTAAAAGTAATATCCTGATAAGACAAACATTTAACAAATATGTGGTAGATGTAAAGAAGATTTTGACTTTCATGTTTGTTTAAATATTTATTTTTGAGAGAGAGCACGAGTTGGGGGGGGGGGCGAGGGACAAAGACACAGAGGATCTGAAGCGGGCTTCGAGCTGACAGCAGAAAGCCTGATGCAGAGCTTGGATTCAAATGGTGAGATCCTGACCTGAACCGAAGTCGGACACTCAACTGTCTGAGCCACCCAAGTGCCACTTGAGTTTCATGTTCTGATGCACTCACACAGTAGAAGAAATTTCTATTTTTTTAAATTTGTTTTACGTTTATTGGGGGAATGGAAGGTGCAGGGAGAGAGGGGGACACAATCTGAAGAAAGCTCCAGGCTGTGAGTCACCAGCATAGAGCCAGACATGGGTCTCAAACCCACGAACTGGGAGATCATGACCTTAGTTGAAGTTGGACGCTTAGTCAACTGAGCCACCAGGGTGCCCCCTAGAAGCAGTTTCTAAACAGAAATATTGTATTGGTATGAAAACAATACATAAGCATAATAGCAACTTGAATCCTATTGAAATGGAGCCCTTTTCTCCTGAGTTCCCCTGTCCAGAGACAGTGTTTTGCTACTTTGATGTCATCCCCTTATTCTAAACATGATGCTTACCTTGGTGTATCAAGACATACTCATGTTAAACAATGTGTTTACCACTCTGCCATGATGGAGGAAGACAAAACTCCACTCCCCTATTTCCCCTCCTTCTTCCTTTCCAATACATCATATTGAATTAATTTGGCTTCTTCTCCCCTGTCACTTCATGTAATGTTGCTGACCCATTGGTGAGGGCAGTGGTAGCAGAGGGATGAAAGCACTGGTCCTGGAGATGGACCGCTTGAACTAGAATCCTTGTTCTTCAACTTTTCTTCACTCTGTACCACTGTGAAATGTCCACATCCTACCTGTGCCCGTTGTTTTCCATCCATAAACCAGGGGAAAGGATTCCTCGCTACCTTATGGGGTTGCTTGTGATAATGCAACTAATAATGCATTTGTAACCTTTAGTGTCTCACACCCAGGAGAGCTCAAGAAACATTAGCTACTATTCTTTATACCTGGTGTTATTAACTTTCACCTTAATCTCATGATTCCCTCAGTGCGTGAGGCTGAGCTCTGTAGCCCCTCTGCCTTGCCTTTCCCCTCGTACAAATCACCTTCTGTGAAGACGGTGCTTGCTTTCATTTGTGCTGTTAGCATTAATGTTCTGTGTTTTATCCACAGGTTGGCTCTAAGGGTTGAAGACCAGTAGACTTTATTGTGAAAGTATCACTTGGTGCTGGGGAAATTAGTGTGATTGGATTCTATTTCCTACTCTTCCAGTATAGCGCTCCTTCTTGTCTTTAACATCAGTTGTTCAAAACCATGCCACATTTTTGTTTGGTTTATGCTTCTCGTATATTTTAAATTACTTTTCCTAAAATTTGAACTATTTCTCTCTTGTAATCCTTGCACTATTTGCACATTAAAAATATTTTCTTTTCAAACTCGATATTATTTTCTTTACTTGGCTGAGACCTTTCCTTTTCTAGAATGCTTGCACCTCCCCTCCTCAGTTTGGAAGCTGTAACACTGAAAGATACGCTCCAGGAAGAAAGGGGGCCAGAGGGACTCCTCAGACTGCCTTTAGGCTAGGCCAGAAATGCTCACTAATCATTAATTATGAAAAATGCATAATTCTGGCCCCATCATCCTAATCGTGTAGCTGTGCAGGAGAAACAGCAATATGGATTTCAGCCAGTGCTCCAGGGGGTCCACACTCCACGTTGTACCAAACACTGGACTAGGCCTTAAGGGAGAGCTCACCAAAGGCCCCAAGCATTTTCTAAGATTAAAAATTTTGTATAGCATTTTGGGCTAAAACTCTTAGCCATAAGCAGGACATTTTCCCTACATCTATTTCTCAAGAACCAAAGGGTAGCTTGTGAGAATTTTCAGCAGTTCAGACTCCCGGATGCATGCCTTTCTTGCCCTAACTATGTTCATTTTCGAGATCTAGAAACGACCTGACTCTGATAAGCCTGCTCAGGCCCTTCGGGACCCCATCCCTGCAGGGTCCCGGGGTGATGTGATATAACCAGGCTTTCTGGCAGCAGTTCACACCTGAGCTGGAAATGTCCTTTTCAGCAGACCCAAAGACAGAGCGTTGCCCTCAGATACCCCTCCCAGGTAGGAGAACTGAGGCTCGCATCATCAAAGAGGTGCTAAGAAATAGACCCACCACATGGATCTCCAGATATGGTCTGAGGCTGCCGCTGTGAGGAGGGCAACCAAACAAAGCAACACAAAGCCAGTCCTGAAAACTCGTCTCTCTCATGCAACCAGTGCCTTTGTCTTAAATCCATGCTAAGCCGGACATCAGAGACTTTCTTCGAAGTAGATTTTCATAGCATGGAGGACACATGAAAGTTAATGGGCAAAGCGATGAGGGTGGGAGGCCTTAAGGTAAGGGTGTAAAACAGAAGCTCATGTTTCTAATTTTTCACTGGACTAAACCCAGGTTCTGTCATACAGAAATTTGGAAACACTGAGGTGAAACACCTAAACTAGCCACAGGGACAATCATTGAAAACTAGTTTCCTGGATAGAAGTATCTTCGTCTTTCCCTTGGAAGGACTTACATTGATTCCACCGAATACATGTCTCAAATTTCTGACAGAAAGCTGAGAGAGTTATATGTTTGAACTTTGCATTTACCGTTGCGGGCAAGCACATTTGTGGTGTTTGCACTGTGACTAGCACTATTCTAAGGACTTAGCAAATATCAACTCACTTCTCTTCATAATAGCAGTAGGTATCACTCCTTATAGCCACTTCGGGGGGGGGGGGGAACCAGAGAGGTTAAATAGCTTGTCCAATGTCACACAGTAAGCAGATGGCAAAAGCCAAGGTGTGAAACCCGGCCATCCAGACTTTTGTCACTTTGCTGTGTTACCTTATTAAAAGCTGTGTTTAGGGAAAGGACTAAGTTGTCAAGAATGAACTAAAAGCAGAAGGGAGAAATGAGAAAATGAATGGCAGCAGAAACTGAAGAGGAGCTACATTCAGAAATTTCTGGTAATGAGGCTTAGAAATAATAAGATGCTGGTTGGGATGTTCATTTACTCTCTTAAATGAATCTATCGAGAAATGACTTGGCTTTCTTTAATGTTTGGAAAGACTGGTTGAATGAAGAATAAAGAAAACAAAAAGTAGAAAGGAAAATAATAATGTGACTTATGTGAGGAGAAGGAATCTTTCCCCTCTAAGATAAGTGTGGGTGTGTGTGGGGTAGAGAATGGGGGAGCAGAGAGATCTTCCTTGCAGGTGTCTAGGAAATTTTTACCAGGATGAATACGGACAAAAATGCTGACCATTGGGCATTGGGGTGAGTGGGTGGCTCAGCCAATTATACCTCCTACTTCAGCTCAGGTCATGGTCTCACAGTTTGTGGGTTGAGCCCCGCCATAGGCTCTGTGCGGACAGCTCAGAGCCTGGAGCCTGCTTTGGATTCTGTGTCTCCCTCTCTCTCCTCCCTTCCTCGTTCTCACTGTCTCTCTCTGTCCCTCAAAAATAACTGAAACGGTAAAAAATATATATTTAAAAAATGGTGACCATTGTACTGCTTTCAATGACCCCTCAAACCAAACTTCAGTTTACAAACAGGACGTACACTTTACAGCATCCCTACTGTGTGTTAGACACATTACTAAGTGGATTTCCAGTTACACAGTTTTTTAAAGTTTATTTATTTTGAGAGTGGGGTGGGGCAAACAGGGAGACAGAGCATGGCAAGCAGACCCTGGGCTGTCAGCATGGAGCCCAGTGCAGGACTTGAACTCACGAACCACCAGTCACATGTTTTATCTGGAGCAACAGTTCTGTGAGGTATGAGTTCCCTATGGCGGCTATAACAAGTCACCACAAACTTGGTGGCTTAAAGCATATTTATTCTCTTATAATTCTGAAGTCAGAGGTCCAAAACCATTTTTGCTAGGCTGAAATCAGGAGGTGGCAGGGCTGTGCTCCCTCTAGAAGCTCCATTTCCTTACCTTTTCAGCTCCTGGTGGCTGCTACCATTCCTTGCTTTTGGCCACATTAATCTAATCCCTGTTTCATGAACACATTCTCTTTCATTGTTGTAAAATCTCTTTCTGCCTTTTTTTTAGAACACTTGGGATTTCTTTTGGTGCTCATCTTATAATCCAATATAATATCTCCATCTTCAGATCCTTAACAATTCCATCTACAAGATCCCTTTTGCCCTTTAAGGTGACATTCTCAGGTTCTGAGGATTAGGACATGGACACATTGGGCAAGGGTATTATTTTTCTAAGATGCATGAAAAAAGTTTAGGGAAGTAGTTTGTCCCAAGGTCTTATGATGTTTCAGAGTGGCAATTTAAATTCTGGCACGCTCAGGTACCTGGGTGCCTCGGTCGGTTAAGCATCTGACCTCAGCTCAGATCACGACCTCGCAGATCATGGGCTCAAGCCCTGTTTCAGGCTTTTTGCTGACAGCTCAGAGCCTGAATCCTGCTTTGGATTCTGTGTCTCCCTTGTCTCCCTTTCCCTCTGCTTCTTCCCCACTCATACTTTCTCTCTCTCTCAAAAATAAGATACCACTCTGAGTAGGAGGACTTAACCTGTATGCTGACTCACTGAATCTCTCTTTCTTACATGGAATCTAGAAACCTGCATGTACTCTGTAAAAAAAAAAAAAAAAAAAAAAAAAAAAAAAAAAAAAAAAAAAAAAAAAAAAAAAAAAAAAAAAAAAAGGCTATTCTGGCATAAATTTCAGAGAGCAAGAAGGAAACCTCAGGAGGCTCATAGTTTAACTCAGAGAAGGAACCAGAAATTCCCATGATTACCTGACACTGGAAGGATTTGCTTGATATGAAAACAGAGCTGTAAATCTCACAAGATTACATGATCCCTAAGAATTTCAAACCTTCCTGCTATTCATTGGCAATCCCATAAGAATAGCCTCCCTTAAACACACTGATAATATGCTTCACAGTTTAATATTCGGCAGCCTATGTTTGGCTAAATGAGCTTCAGAAAGAAAAAAAAAGGAAACTTGTGGTTTAGTTCCATCTACTTTGGAGCCTCTGATTACATAATCTGCTTCTGCTGTGCTCTGTCTTCTTATCATCTGTACAGTGTAAGTGGCTCGCAAACCACAGTCCCAGGAACGATGTACAGCTGTATGGACACAGTTGTCTTCATTTGTTTGAGTACCAGTAACATTTAACCTATTACTCAAAAAGTACACACACGATTTTAAATCATCTAGGACAAAACTGTCAAATTAGGAAAGGTGACCAAAGTAACTATGAATTTCCCAAGGGGACACAATTACTTTATGGTAGATGTGGGATCAGAACCCTGATATCATCAATCCCACTCCATTGTTCTTTATTTGGGTTTGGAACGATACAGAGAAATAAAACTCCCTTGTTGTATGTGCAGGACTTTGGCAAGATGGGAATTTGAGCACTGCATATTAAGAAGAACTGGAAAATTCTTGTTTTTCTTTTTTAAAAAATTTTTTTAAGTTATTCATTTTTGAGAGAGACAGAGCATAAGCAGGGAGCTCAGAGAGGGGAGGGAGACACAGAATCTGAAGCAGGCTCTGGGCTCTGAGCTGTCAGAACAGAGCCTTGATGTGGGGCTTGAACTCATGGACCATGAGATCATGACCTGAGGCAAAGTCAGACACTTAACCCACTGAGCCACCCAGTCACCCCGAATGTGGCAAATCTTAAAACTAAGTCAGATATATAGTAGATACATAGAAAACAGTGGTACCTGAAGATGAATCTACAGGAAAAACTAAAGGAGTAGTTGAAGTTGTGTATGGGCTGCAGTTACAAAATGAATAGTTACAAAATGAGTTCCTGTTTCCTGGCACTTTGGAAGTTCCACCCATGACACAATACTAAAATAAAATAAACTTTTGAATTAGGTCATATTTAATTCTGCATGCTCATGTAAGCCAACAAAATAACCCAGGTAACATCTACGTTGTCATTTAGTTTCTATCTTGAGTTTTCATTTCTAAAAGTCTTTCCAAACACAAAACTTAGGTTGGAGAAATGTATATGGGAGGCAGCAGAGATAAAATAAGCTCATTTCACTTACCATTAAAATTAAGATCCAAACAAATTCTTCACAGCTGAAACTGTCCAAATAATTGTCATTTTATGGCAAGGTTTCTGGAAAAATCATGTTGAAGGACTCATAATTACTCAAATGTCCCTTATCTGTTTCAATACATATCACTATATATTATGAGACTTCTGAGGGGCAGAGAAACATCCTGGCTAAACATCTCCATGCCCATCATGCGGGTAAGATTGTCTTAAGCCAACCTGTGGATGTTAAAGCCCATTTTTTCCATTACTAATATTAATAGAGGAAAACTTATGCTTTTGTTTGTACAACCTATGTCAATTCTTCATTAAAATGGATGGCCCATAAATAAGTCTGTAGTATAAGCGTCATTGGATGCTGAAAGTATTTTTGTGGGTTTTATTCATGTCATGGGTTTCTAGGGAGTATCTTCTCAAAACCTCTGAGTCTATTGACATTTACAATGTAATTATAATGCACATATATTCATTGAGTGAATATAATGTAAATATAATGCACATGTATTCATTGAGTGTTGTACACACTTGAAAATAACTCTACAGAAAGCACTACAAAAATCTTGATGATGCATATCTTGAAACTAGTTCCCAGTTCTCCCGTTAAAACTTAAATTAACAAACACCTGGGAAGGCAAGATAGCAGAGAAGTAGGGAGCTCCGTACATTTCACCCACCCCCATCTCTCAAACAAAGAAGGCCTGAAGCCATAGGACATTGAACTGCAAGAGTCTGGGAGGAAAAGAGACAGAGTCCACTAAGAAGACAGCCTCATAGGTGCGTGATTGCAAACTGGGGAAAATAAAAACGGGCCGGGATCCATAGGCAGGAAGGGGAGGCAGCCTCCTCTGCAGAGAGCTTTGGAGAGACGAGGGAAAGAGAAAGAGCAGCTGCAACTGCTCACAGAAATGTCCCTGGAGAAGAGAAAAACCTCGGCCAGGGATGGAGAGGGATCTTATCATCCCATCTCTAACTGAAGGGCTTTTGGAGGATGATCCTATCTCTAGCTGTGGTGCTTTCTTTGGGCTGGGTGCTGTAGTCACAGGTGGCACCAGGAGAAACTGCTCCCCTACTCCCCCTACTCCATCCCCAGCTAAGAAGCGCCTGGCCTGCGGGATTACATTTCGGGCAATATTATTAAAGTGCACAGACTAAGATCTTGAAATGAAGCAGACTTGCGACATAGAATATGGCCCACCTTGGCTACGCATACAACATAGGGAAATTGGACCTAAAAGAGTGATTTCCAACGCTTGGTTGGAGAAGGGACTGGGGAGTCGCAAGTTTTCTCTCCCCACAACCACCAAGATGGGGCCTCAGGGAGCCTCCCCCAGGCCTGAGGTGGAGGCAAAACCTGCCTACACCAAACCACGCCCATCTGCACTGGAAAGCTGCTTTGTTTTTTACCTGAGCCCAGGGCAAGACCAACATTGATGCATTGCTGTGATAAACTCTAGATCAATTCTTGGTATACAGATATATTTTCCCTCATCTCATTCTTATCTCTCCCTTCCGCTGGACTAGGCACTCTGGTTATTGGTTTGCTTCAACAGATTCATTTAATCCATTCTCTTGATGCATATCCTACACCTCCGTTGTTTACTTCCTTTCTCCCTCTCTCTTTGGAATAATGAGACTATATAGTTTCTTTGAGTAACATTATCTTCATTTCTTTCTCCTCGCCTCCTACCATATTCTCTTCTTTCTCTCTCTGAATTAAGCCTTTTAATCTCTCTGCCTGGTCAATGTTCAATTTCGCTTTCTCCCCACCCCTGTCATTTCTCTTTTTTTATATGCTCTTCCATAGGCACTGCATACACCCTGCTCTTTATTTGTAGCTGGGATTTCTGGTTTTATGCTTTTACACTGTCGTCTGTCTCCTGTTGTTTTTGTTCCCCCCACACACCACTTATTTCCCCCTTTCAGTTTGCTTGTTTGTTTGATTTGTCTGTGCGTTTGTGTGCTTTTGTTCCCTGTGTCTTTGTCTGTCTGTTTTCCGTTTCAGGACTACCTCAAGAAACAAGCCAAAATACACATGGTGGAGAGTCTCAAATATCACTACAGTAGGGAGATAAAATAAGAAAGGCACAACAAGAGAGACCAAAGGACACCATTAAAAGAACACTTCCTGAAAGGACAGGCCATGGACAGTCAATGAGCCTCCTTTAATATAGTAGAACTCACAGGTGCAGAGTGCATAACAAGCTTTTAAAACTTACAAGAGACAGAAAGCTAGCCAAAATGATGAAATGGAAGAACTCTTCTCTAAAGAAATTCCAGGAAGAAATGACAGCTAAAGAATTGCTCAAAACAGATATAAGCAACATAACTTATCAAGAATTTAGAACAATAGTCATAAAATTAATCTCTGGGTTTGATTTAGGCTTGGAAGATATCAGAGAAGCTATTGTTACAAAGACTATGGAGCTTAAAAATAGTTGTGATGAATTTTAAAATGCTATAAATGAGGTGCATAATAAAACAGAGGCGGCTACTGCACAGATTGAAGAGGCAGAGAGGAGAATAGGTGAATTAGAGGACATAATTTTAGAAAAAGAGGAAGCTGAGAAAATGAGAGATCAATTGATCCAGGAGCATGAAAGGAGGATTCGAGAACTGAGTGATGCAGTCAAACAGAACAATATCCATGTCACAGGAATTCCAGAAGAAGAAGATACATAAAAAGAAGCTGAAGGGGTACTTGACCAAATTATAGCTGAGACCTTCCCCAATCTGGGGAAGGAAACAGATATTGAAATCCAAGAGGAACAGAGAACTCCCCTCAGACGTAACTTGAATCGATCTTCTGGATGACATATCATAGTGAAACTGGCCAAATATAAGGACAAAGAGAGCATTCTGAAAGCAGCTAAGGATAAAAAGGCCCTAACATACAAAAGGAGACCTATCAGAGTAGTTGCAGACCTACCTACTGAAACTTGGCAGGCCAGAAAGAATGACAGGAAATCTTCAATGTGATGAACAGAAAAAATATGCAGCCAAGAATCCTTTATCAACAAGTCTGACATTCAGAATGGAAGGAGAGATAGAGGTTTTCCCAAATAAACAAAAATTGAAAGAGTTCTTCACCACTAAACCAGCCCTACAAGAAATCCTGAGGGGGGACTCTGTGAGGGAAATGTTGCAAGGAAAACAGGTACCAGAGACACCACTATAAGCATGAATCCTACAGAGAACACAATGATTCTAAACCCATAGTTTTCAATAATAACGCTGAATGTAAATGGACGAAATGCTCCAATCAAAAGACATAGGGTATCAGAATGGATAAAAAAACAAAATCCATATATTTGCTGTCTACAAGAGACTCATTGTAGACCTGAGGACACCTTCATACTGAAACTAAAGGAATGGAGAAACATCTACCATGTGACTGGAAGTCAAAAGAAAGCTGGAGTAGCCATATTTATATCGGACAAACTGGACTTTAAAGTAAAAGCAATAACAAGAGATGAAGAAGGGCAGTATATCATAATTACAGGGTCTATCCATCAGGAAGAGCTAACAATTATAAATGTCCATGCACTGATTTCGGAAGCACCCAAATACACAAAACAATCACAAACATAAACAATCTTATGGATAAGGATGTGCTAATAGCAGAGGACTTTAATACTCCACTTACAGCAATGGATAGATCAACTAGACAGAAAATCACTAAAGAAACAATGGGCCTGAACGACACACTGGACCAGATGGATTTGACAGATAAATTTAGAACTCTACATCCTGAGGCTATGGAATTCACTTTCTTCTCAAGTGTACATGGCACATTCTCCAAGATATATCACATACTGGGTCATAAAGCAGCCCCAAATAAATATAAAAGAATTGAGATCATACAATGCACACTTTCAGATCACAATGCTATGAAACTTGAAATCAATCACAGGAAAAAGTCTGGAAAACCTCCAAAAACATGAAGGTTAAAGAACACTCTACTAAAGAACGAATGGGCCAATCAGGCAATTAGAGAAGAAATCAAAAAATATATGGAAACAAATGAAAAGGAAAATACAACAATCCAAACTCTTTGGGATGCAGCAAAGGCAGTCCTAAGAGGAAAGTACATTGCACTCGAGGCCTGTTTCCAGAAACTAGAAAAAGTGCAAACAGAAAATCTAATAGCGCACCTAAAGGAACTTGAAGCAGAGCAGCAAGAGTACCCCAAACCCAGCAGAAGAAGAGAAATAATAAAGTCATGACAGAAATAATATAGAATCCAAAAGAAGTTGAACAGATCAATGAAACCAAGAGTTGTTTTTTTGAAAAAATAAACAAAATTGATAAACCTCTAGCCAAGCTTTTCAAAAAGAAAAGAGAGAGCACCCAAATAGACAAAATCAGGAATGAAAATGGGTTTATTACAACCAATCCCTCATATACAAGATATTATCAGGGAATTCTATAAAAAATTATATGTCAACACACTGGACAACCTAGAAGAAACGGACAAATTCCTAAACACACATGCACTACCAAAATTCACATGAGAAGTGATAGAAAATCTTAACAGACCCATAACTAGTGAAGAAATGGAATCAGTTATCAAAAATCTCCCAAAAATAAGAGCCTTAGGCCTGATAGCTTCCCTGGGTAATTCTATCAGACATCTAAATCAGAGTTAATACCCATTGTTCTCAAGCTATTCCAAAAAATAGAAATCGAAGGAAAACTACCAGACTCATTCCATGAAGCCAGCATCACTTTGATTCCCAAGCCAGACAGAGATCCAGCAAAGAAAGAGAACTACACAGCAATATCCTGGATGAATATGGATGCAAAAATTCTAAACAAGATACTTGCAAATCGAATTCAACAGCATATAAAAAGAATTATCCACTATGATCAAGTGGGATTCATTCCTGGGTTACAGGGCTGGTTCAATATTCACAAACAAATCAATGGAATACATCACATTAACAAAAGAAAAAATAAAAACCATATGATCCTGTCGATAGATGCAGAAAAAGCATTTGACAAAATACAGCATCCTTTCTTAATAAAGACCCTTGAGAAAGTTGGGATAGAAGGAACTTACTTAAACATCATAAAATCCATTTATGAGAAGCCCTCATCTAACATCATCCTCAATGGGGAAAAACTGAGAGCTTTCCCCCTGAGATCAGGAACACGACAGGGATGTCCTTTCTCACCACTTTTGTTTAACATAGTGCTGGAAGTCCTAGCATCAGCAATTAGACAACAAAAGGAAATAAAAGTCTTCAGAATTGGCAAAGATGAAGTCAAACTTTCACTTTTTGCAAATGGCATGATACTGTACATGGAAAACCTGACAGACTCCATCAGAAGCCTACTAGGACTGATCCATGAATTCAGCATAGTCTCAGGGTACAAAATCTTTTCCATTTTAAAGTCTGAATCTGAAGTCATTCAGGTGTACGTCCCAGCAGCGAATGTGGTATGAAGACAGGGTGTACCTGTGAAGTCAGCAAGTCTGGACTGATGTTGCCATGAGGTCACTGTCAAGGTACTAAAATGCTCTTTCTTTGGGTACTGGGGAGAATGATTGATCAGTCCCCTCACAGTCATTTCTACAATGCAGTGAGAGAAAAAAATGTGGGAAAAAGAAAAATTGTTTGAAAGTCAGAGTGCTATTTGAACTAAATAGGATTCCTGGAAATGAAACATGGAATATCTTCAGAAGACAAAGCCAAATTAGCACATATTTGTTGAGGGTCTTCCATGAGAAAGGAAATAGAGCCCAGCTGAGCCAAGTAGAAAATCATGCATCATGACCCTGCTGTGTGTGGACCTGAACCAGCCAGGGTTAAGGCGGTGAGGGTGTCCTGGGAAGCTCCTGAGCCACCAAACAGGCACATCTATCTTCCCCTGTAATCTGTCTTCCTGAACTTTCTGAACTTTCATGAACTTGGAGTTTCTAGCTCATAGGCAGAAAACTGCATCTACAATTGGCTTCTCCCCAGCCATGATCTTAGCTGGATGAAAACCTAAAAAGCAGTGCATCCAATTTCATCAGCAAGCACATAATTTAAAATGCTGCAATTGAGCACGACTTGGCAGTAGAAAAATAGTTAAGAACAAACCCTCTGCTGTGAGCACTCGGCTATCAGAAGCAATTCATAATGATGTGTCTACATTTTTCAAGGGTGAAGTGGATTACGAAGGCAGTCTCCATCTCTAGCAATGGCCCGTCTGATGGATTTAGCCTGCCTCTCCTTTGAAACTTACTGACAGATTTGCAGGCTTCACAATTCCACTGATGTTGGTTATTTCTGAATGTTTTTCTTACTAAATGCTCAGTAGTATTAAAAGGTTCTCTGGAGACACTTTTCTTTTCTAAAAGAACACTCTTGTTTCGGACAAATGGCCAACTCCTTCGGACTCTTGCAAATTCTTCAAAATTCAGTGGGATCAACAAATTGAAGGATTGTTCTTCTGGTGTTTTAACAGTGGGTACCAGGAGATTGGTGAAAAATACATTATTATTAAGTTAATGTGGAAACAGACACCTGGCACAAAAATTCATCTGCCTTTATGGGGAAAGAGCTGTAAATAGAAAAAAGACAAGATGATCTGACCAGTTCATTTGATTGTAATTTTAAATACTTTATACTATTATTGGTTTGAGGGCTTTCAAAACTATTTAAATGTTCCCCAAAGACATTTGTTTGCGATTAAAGCGTGCTTCTGGAGCTCTCCTGGACTATTTTCCTCTTAAGTTAATGCAATAGGAGGATTTAAAAAAAAAAATTCAACCTTCTTCCCTGACATGTTTTACTTCCACACACACCTAGGGGTTTCCCTTCAGTGTTCCTGTTGCTCTGTCTTTGTCTAGCATCCCTCATTCCACCCTCCCTCTTCACCAACCCTCCCCAGGCCCACCTTCCATCTCTGGAAAAAAATAGCTTCTTTGGCATTTCTTTTGCTGGTTTTCTTTCTTCAAGTCCACACTAAAATACCAGTGTCTATTCTTGGCTTCTCTGCTCCCGCGGCGTGGATGATCACCTCTGACATGTAGCACCCCCCCCGCCCCCAGATGCTGCTTGAATCCAGATTCCCCGTTCCAGCTGCCTATCAGGCATCTGGACCAAGATGCTCTCCGGATTAACTTCGGCCCTGCTTCTCTACTTACTGACATCTGGTAAAAGAGGTTCTCGCCCATTACACCTCTTTTCTCTGTGAGATGCGTCAGCCTTCTCCCACTTAACCCAAAGCCTTGGCCATTTTGTATTCCTCTGTGCCCCTCATTCCCTTGCCAACCACTAAATTGTATTGATACTCCAAGTCTCCTCTCTTGTCTTCTTTATGAGTTATTAATGCCCTCTGGCATTGTTCTAGAGCTGGCTTCTTTGCTTCTCAACTCAGTGGCTCCGTGCCCCCCACCTGCTCCTCACTGAGGTGGCAGAGCCCATGTCTGAGCCTGTCTCTCTCTCCTCAACCCTCACAGCCTTAATATCATGCCCAACACACTTCTGTGCCTAATTTCCCATTGTTCTTCATTTCTCTGTGTACCCTGAAATTTTCTGAGCATCTGAACACAACTTTTCTGAACATATACTTGGCCTTTCAGCCTCATGGTCTTTGCTCAGACTTCTTCCTCTCTTCATTCTGCTCTTCTTACCTCAGTCTTCGGATCCTCCAAGATCCTATCAATCTTTGTGGGCCAGTATAAATGTTACCTTCTCCACGGCCACCCACCCCCTCATTTCATTCCCCAACCCTCTCTCACACATGCCCAAGTGTAGTCTCTACCTAATTATGCCCATATATCCTACTCATTACATCTTGATTTGATTAGGACCACTTTTAAATTCTTCATCAGCCTTTTATATCTGACAAATTCAGTCCAGGGTCTACTGTGAATGTAACATCGGAATATTCCTTAGTTTCTTTTTAACATATCAGGGCTCACAGTCTTTTTCCAACCTTATCCTTCTATCCCAATACCAGCAAGATAAGTTTGGGAGTTATAATCTTGCAGCTATACAAAATGTCTATGTTTCAGGTGTTAGATAAATGTCTGTTGAATTGATTTTAGTAGTTACAAATACAATTGATTATTGAAGGATACTCAGGGGGTGGGGCATAGAGACTATAGTAGTTATGTCTTGTAGACAGTCTTGAGATGAATTCATGCTCTATGCTATGTATTATTTCTGGTTTTAATTTCTTTATTTGTGAAAGCTGATAATACATAATTTTTGTGAGGATTTTTGATGACAGGACAATCGATTAATGATGAGACCTAACCTTACACAAGCCTTACTCTTTCCTGGGAGTTTTTAAAAATTGTTTTTTAATGTTTTATTTATTTGAGAGAGAGAGAGCTCAAGTGGGAGAAGGGCAGAGAAAGAGGGAGAAAGAGTACAGAGCACTATGAGTACAAAGCCCAATGCGAGGCTCAAACTCACCAACCAAACCATGAGACCGTGACTTGAGCTGAAATCAAGAGTCAGCCGATTAACCAACTGAACCACCCAGGTGCCCCACTCATTCCTGGGATTTTTAGTGTGTCTCCTGCATTTAACTGCTTGGTGTATGTTCATTGATTTAACTTCTGAAAACATCCTTCCAGGTATATGTTTTATTGTAATCCCCAATTTAAGAATGAGAAAGGGGGGCATAGTAAGATGAGGTCATGCAGCTAATAAGTGACAGAGTTGGCATTTGTTCTCAGAGCCTGCACTGTTAGCCACAGCATTTTTCTGCCCTTTTGTCATTATATATTTTGTATACTACGACACACTTGCATAGCACTTGCCATGTAGAAGGTAACTGAGAAACAGTAGCAAACATTACGATGGCTCTAAGGTCTATGATTTAGTTAATCACATCAATCTTTGAGATCATGGAGATACGTTTAGCCAGAACTTGATAAAATCTCTTTAATTTTTGGAAATAAATGTAACATTATTCAGAGAAGAAGACCCACATGATAAGGCAAGGAGATGTGGAAGGATGTCAAAATATTTCCTTATGTTGTTTTTATTGTGCTGCCTTTATTTTCAGCCAAGCCCAGTGTTAACCTCACCCAGTTTAGCCATTGGAAAGTAAAGAATGTGAGACAGGACAAAAGCCCCTTCCCCACACTGGCAGCATGCACATGCTCTTTCATCTCTAGGTCCTTGCCCCTCCTGTGCCTCTGGAAGACTGTGACTTCTCACCTTTTATCTCTAAATGGGTGCTCCTGAAGTGCTCATTGAAGAAATGAATGGATGGCCCATGGTACAAATACAAAAGTATATGTATCGATGCCAAAGAAGGTAGGAAGTAAATTAAGAAGGCAAGGATATCAAAGGAGAACTAAGTGAGATGAGCTTTGACTAGTGCCAGCCAGGCCATGGTCAATACCAAGGAAATACCTAATTTAGTAATAATAACAATACCTTGTGTTTTTGTAGTTACTTATCTTTTCAGAATACCTCCACGACTAATAAACTAATGTTTACCTCTTTAAAATGTTATTTTATCTTATCTTAAAAATGATGCTTGTAGTTTTTTAAATATTTATTTTTTTGAGAGGGAGAGAGAGTGCACGTGCACACGTGCACATGAGCAGAAGAGGGGCAGAGAGAGAGAGGGGGGGAGAGAGAGAGAGAGAGAGAGAGAATCCCAGGCAGGCTCCATGCTGTCAGCACAGAGGCCAATGTGGGGCTCTACTCCACGAACGATGAGATCATGACCTGAGCCAAAATCAGGAGTTAGACACTGAACAACGTACTTAGCCACCCAGGTGCCCCAATGATGCTTGTATTTTGAAGGATAGACAGTGTTCAACCCATTTAAAAGATCACAAAATCAAGGCTTTGAAATATTAAGCTCCTTGTTCTTAGTCACACAGATACTTATTCGGACTTGGAATCGAGGACTCTTACTCAGAACCAGCATGCCTTATGTGGTTCTCTGAGGTTGACCAGGCTGCTGCATCCCAATCTGGGGTGTATTGCCCACCATACTGACAATTCCTGCATTGCTCTGATTCATTCAACTAATGTTTAGTGAGTCTCTGTGTTAAGGGTTCTGTTTCACCGTTGTGAATATAGCAAAGAATTTTTTTAAAAAGGTAAAAATCCAAACTTAAAAATAAGTTTCCTGCTTACATTCTACTGGAGGAAATAGAAAATACAAAAGCTTGCTTAACAGTTAATGCCTTGAGTTTGATTTTAGCATCTAGGCAACCTATGAAAATTTAAACTTTCTGTGCTGTTAGGAAGTCAGGATAAAGGCAGCAAATAGTAATGTCATACACCACTTCACTATTTATATATTCCCTCCTTACTGTTAATGTCTCTCCCTGACTACCTGATCCTAAAACAATAGTTAATTTACATAGTTGGGAACTTGAATAAGGGATGTTCAAGAGAAAATAAAGACATCATCAACAGAAGTGCTAAAATACCCCTGGCCAGTGGTGTGGATTATGAATTACTTCATTTCTTGGTTGGGGATTGAGTCAATCAACAGAGCATTTCTGTAGATCTCCAGGAAGGAAAGGACCCTCAATTCCTTCATTTCTGAAATTACTAAAAATTTCAAAACCTTAAAGTAAGCAAAATTATGAAAGATAATCTTGGAGAAGTATTTGCTTCTCAATATTCTTGTCAAGGTTGGGTTTACTGAAGCTCAGAGGCTGATAGGTGGTGGATTATTGGTGGTTCAACTCAGCAAAAGCCACCCCTCTGCCTGGCCGACTGATGGCTGGACGTGGTGGACCATGAATACACATTGGATACTTCGGTCTCACATTCATCCCTGTTTTAGTGCATATACATGCAGCATAAGTGCCCATATCTCTTAAACTGACATGGAGAAGTGCTAGCTTACTACAGAATAATGTGTGAAGGCTTTTATAGGTTATCACCAAGATACTCACACTTGTACCCATCCAATTAACTATAAAAGTCTCAGTGCATGTGCTCACAACCATTGTTTCTAAAAGGCTAAGATGACTGGGCCTGGTGGCTCAGTTAAGCATCCAGCGTCAGCTAAGGTCATGATATCATGGCTCGTGGGTTTGAGTCTTGTGTCGGGGCCTGTGCTGACAGCTCAGAGCCTAGAACCTGCTTCAGATTCTGTGTCTCCCTCTCTCTTTCTGCCCTTCCTCTGCTCATGCTCTGTCTCTGTCTCTCTCAAAAATAAATAAACATTAAAAAAAAAATAAAGGCCAAGGGGACAAACTGACTGTGCTGTTTCATGGCTCCTATAGCTGCTGCTGACCTAAGGAATGTTATTCCAGTGTCTAAATCCTGGGGCTCAGTAGCCTTCCTTTCCAGAGGGACTGCAGAGAGGAAAGAATCATCTCAATCACTTGGGAAAAAAATTCCAGTGCTGTCAGGGTCAAAAGTGTTCTCTGATGAGACTTAAATTATTAAAATAACAGCATTTCTGGGAAAGATTGACCTGTGTTTGTGGATGATTTGGCCAATGGTCTAAAACCTTTCCCTGAGAATAAGTTTGTTCTGTGAGTGAGCCCAGGAGACAGGGATAATAACAGACAAATGATATGAGTCAGTGCAGGTAAAATGGTACAGGCCAGCATGTGGACCCATTTGTAAAAGGATGGACCTATAAGAACACTGCGACGTAATGTCTCCCCTCCTCCAGTGTCCACGATGCTGGCTGAGGACCATGTCTGGATGCTTTTGTGGAAGTGTGTCTCCTCTCATTTTGCTGAGGCCCAGAATCTCTTACTTAGCCCAGTAAAAGGTGTTGACTCCACATTAGAACAATCATCAAACCTATTTGCTGGGCCTCCAACTCTCCTCTCAGTTCCCTCCAGGGTCCTTACCGCCTGGAATTCCCTTTCTGTCTTCCACGCCTACCTTCTCAGTGCCCCAGCCCAAAGCCACACGCAGCTGGGGGTATTTCTGATCACGACTTGAAGTACAAAGAAAATATTGTCATCAGAATGACCTAACTGTGTGCTATATACTTTGCTGAATAAAACAGGGAAACTTTAATAGTTTTCTTTCTCAATTATTTTCCCCAAAATAAATCTATATTTAAAAACAATGAGGAGAGCTCCAGCACATGATGGGAACACTCCTCTATGGTTTTGTGTCCTTATGGTGACCTTGTTAATACAAGTCTTGTCATGTCACTTTTCTTAGAGCCTGTCAACAGCTTCCCATCTCACTTGCAGTGGAAACCAAAGTCCTTACAGTGGCCTCTCTGACTCCATTTCTCCTCCCTCACTGGCCCTTGGTTTCTTTGCTTCCTTCTATGCTGTTGGGCCCACTCACCTCCTTGGAGGCTTTACTGTTCCCTCTGTCTGGAACTCTGTTCCTCAGATATTGGCACAGGCTACTCCCTTGCTTCCCAATCTGTTTTGTTTTCTATTTTATCCCAAGTACCCAGTAGTGCCCATCACATGACTGATGCTTAATATTTCATCATAAATATAAATAAATTAGTGATTTTTATCAGTGGAATACAAGTGAAAGAAAGAAGGAAGGATGGAGAAGGAAGGGGAAAGGAAGGAAGGAGAGGAGGAAGGGAGGAAGAAAGGGAGATAAGGAGACAGGAAGAAAAATTGTTCAGTTTAGCATAATGCTACCTGATATTTTTCAGTTCGATGGATTATATTTTGCATATTATTACCACATTGGATTTATGACATTTCTAGAACATAGCAATATAAATTAATCAGTGTTACTTGAAATAATTGTTTCCAAATCTGGAAGCACAAACTTCAAGAAAATATTAAATGTACTGTGATGACTAGCTCATTGGCTGTTCATAAGACAAGGATGGAGAGTCAGTGCTCTGTAGTTTTGGCTGGGAATGGTGGGAAGCCGCTAGTCCATGTTCATGGAGACTGGCTTATCCAGAGTTTTCTCTTGAGGCAAAATCTGTGGCTAGGTACTCTCTTTCCTAAGTTATTCGATCACTAGTGAGGGGACCTGCAACAGAGGGCGAAGATTGCCTCATCTTAAAACGGGTCGTAGAGATTAACCCCAAAGCTTTTCACAAACACAGGAGAATCCTTCGGGAATATTCCCCATGCACCACAATGGGAATGAGAGTTGCATTACACATGCTTCTAAAACCTTCCCTTTCAGGGAAGTAAGTAGCAGTCTCTTTAGTATCCTCTGGAGTAAAAAAAAATAATTGCCATAACAAATCGATTAAAAGGAACATGCACAAACAGATACTGCTCTTCCCTCTGTCAAGAGAGCAATGAAATATTAAAATGAGTGTGGAGAGTCCACAGAGATGGCAGTCAGAGCTTGGAAGGGGCTTACAGCAGTGAGAACTATGACCAGAGCCACTGTTTGGAAACTGGACTTTTGATGTGTCTTATATGGCAAGGGCACAGTGAGAACCCTTCCCACCACATGCTCTGCTTCTGACTTGAGTTGGGCTTTCTCAGGAGTGCTAGCCAGGAAATCCTAGGTGGAAATGAGCCATTTTCTCACACTTCCTCTCGGTTTTTATCTCTCCCATCACATCCTGCTGCATTTCTTCTTTGCTTTCTACTTAGTAGAAATCAAATTCCCTTCTGACTGCAGCCCAAATGCCTACTAGTTATGGTTTCTTTCTTTAGTCATCAGATTCTGTCTCATGCATCAGTTCATACATGTCAATTTGTTACCAGAAGTTCCCTTGTGCAGAGTATATCTACCACGTTACTCATTGCAGAGAATTAAGTTTGCTTTTATTTCATGTCCAAAAGCTTCAAGAAGAGGGTGGACTTGGGGTTATCTATATATATTGGTATATTGGCTTAGGGATGCTTGTGGAGGAAAATAGCCAATATGTTGATATGAGTGACATTGGGGGGAGAGGGAGAAAGAGAGAGAGGCGGAATGGGAGCAGAACCAGGCATGGCAGGCATGACTTGTATAGCAAGTGTGTAAACGGAAGGGGGTACTGGAAGTAGTCAAGGAGCCTGTGTTTAATGTTTAGTGCTGGCGTAAGAGAAAGCAGTGCCACAGTGGCCTCCAGGCCTTAATCAACCCTTATTGGGCATATACTGGGCCACTCGGCAGAGTTTCTCAAAGATAAGTGCACTGGGAGTGTGTTCCAGATACTCATGGGGGATAGAGCAATGAACATGAACACCTCCTCCCACAGGAGATGGAGATACACTTGAGAGTCTCAGAGTAACTGCAGCATGGAAGATTCTGGAGTGGCTCAGAAGGAAAGAGCTTGGTGTGCCATTTGGGGAGAGGTGGAGAACAAGGCCATACACACATCAGGGAGGAGAGGATGGAGCACTGATGGAAAAGCTGGAAAGATACTAACGACACACTTTCTAACTCTCAGCTTTGCCTCTTCTTGGCTCCGTGCCTGAGAAATAATGCTTCAAGATGACACATACTTCTATGTCTGTTTCAGAAGGGCCCTGGATCAAATCCTCTGAACAAAGCCTTGTGTGTGCTGAATGTACTCATAACATTGGTTCAAGCTACTCTGACACGTATGTTGAGAAAACACACATACGTTTTAAGGAGGGCTTTTTAAAAAATTCCAAAACCTGGGGTACCTGGTTGACTCAGTTGGTGGAGCATCTGGTTTCAGCTCAGGTCATGATCTCACAGTTTGTGAGTTCGAGCCCCGCATTGTGCTTTCAGCACAGAGCCCAATTCAGATCACCTGTTTCCCTGTCTCTCTGCCCCTCCCCTGCTCATGTTCTCTTTCTCTCTCAAAAATAAACATTAAAAAAATTTTTTCCAAAAACCCGCAAAACTTGACATCTCAATATTTCAAAAGTCTTTTAATACCGTATTTAAGGATTGGCGGGGGGTGGGGTGGGGAACCCTATGATTTACTGAAAAGCTTAATATTTCATAAGTTCCTTTTATAGCATAGTGTAAACGATCTTTTTTTAAAAAAAATCTGATTCATTGAAGATGTAACTTTATCAGCCATAAGAAATAAAAGTTTCCTTACAATCTCTGCTCTTAACCCACAAATAGAGAGAGAGAGAGAGAGAGAGAGAGAGAGAGCACGCGGGGGAGGGGCAGAGAGAGGGAGACACAGAACTTAAAAGCAGGCTCCAGGCTCTGGGCTGTCAGCACAGAGCCCAACCTGGGGCTCAAATTCACCAACCACGAGATCATGACTTGAGTCAAAGTCGGACGCTTAACCGACTGAGTCACCCAAGCGTGTCTGGACTGAAGGCATTTAAAGGAGTGATCATGGACTCTCACTTGCCCTGGCTGATGACCACTGCATGACGGAAGGAGGACTCTCGGGCAGGGACAGCCCCTTCCACACCCCTTTTGAACCAGACTGTGCTTTGTGATTAATTTGCTACATCTTAGAATCAGTTGCATTACCTCTAAATAGATGTCTCAATTGAAACGACGCCTTCCTTATACAGTTGGTGATGCTGCTTTGTGACACGGCATTATGACCCATTCTTATAACAGCATCAGAAATGGTTAAATCCAAATCCTATTTCTTACAACCAGAACCTTTAAAGATGCTGCAACTGGTAACAAGTGGAAGGCTACCAGCCAGGCACCATTCTGGACATGCTCTGGCCCCTCTCTGGGCACGGTGTGTCTGAAGCAGGTGTTTACATTATTCTTGCAACATGAGGCTCTGGCATCTGAAAATCAGTGTTCAGCCCTGTCCAAGAGGTTCAGAGCAAATGAGTCCACAAGGAGGAGTGTGGTCTGTGTCTGTTAGCAAATTCACACAACTTATTTTCACTGGGCATTTTATTTATTTTTTAAATTAATTTTTATTATTTTTTAATTTAAAATTTTTAATGTTTATTCATTTTTGAGAGAGAGAGACAGAGACAGAGCATGAACGGGGAAGAAGCAGAGAGAGACAGAGAGACAGAGAGAATCTAAAACAGTCTCCAGAGTCTGAGCTATCAGCACAGAGCCCAATGCAGGGCTCAAACCTGCCAACCACAAGATCATGACCTGAGCCAAAGTTGGAGAAGTCGGATGCATAACCAACTGAGCCATGTAGGCACCCCAGGGCATTTTAAAAATAGGTGCCAATAAGTGCTTAAACCTTACTATTTCATATTAAACATTTATTCCCTGCCCCGAAGACATGAAAGCACATTTTACTCTAAGACTGCCAACTGTTCTTTTCCTGATCTGTTTCCATTGGAATTAGAGCCATTTCCCACATCTCAGACATCAGGTATGTCCGGAAAAATCTTCAAGGATCTCAGTGCAATGAGTCCCGCTGGGGGAAGACAGTATCCACTTCTCATTTTATCATTGGTGTGAGGCATTCAGTTGTCAAAGATATAAAGAAAGAAAGAAAGCTTAACGTAAAGGAAAAACTACAAATAATTTATTCAGTAAACATTTTTTTTGTTTCCTTCCTTTGACTTTGTGGATTCTGTTCTGTGTCATTCCAGAAATATCTTTGTGATACAGAATCAACATTTGTTCTTGACATTTTACATTTTCTTTTTTTTAAGCTCATTTATTTATTTTTGAGAGAGAGAGAGTGTGTGTGTGGGGGGATGAGGGTCAGAGAGAGAGAGGGAAAGAGAACTCCAAGCAGGCTCTGTGCTGTCACTGCAGAGCTCAACTCGGGGCTCATTCCCATGACCCTGGGGTCATGACCTTAGCCAAAGTTGGACGCTTAACCAACTGAGCCACCCAGGTGCCTTGACATCTTACATTTTATAGGTGAGAGATAGAAGACGTAGGGCAGACTGTGACAATATGGTATCTCAGAAGAGGAGCAGAATACTTCAGCTTCTTCAGTCAGTGTCATTTTTCTCGTTAAAATATCACCGACTTTGTCATTGTTTTCTCGATTGAGTTTTTGGTAACACAACAGAAAGACTTTTAATCACAGGAATAAATCCTCATAATAAATTTGGTTTACATCAAAATGAAATAAAACCCAAGTGCTTTCAAAGTAAATCTAATTCAACACAGGCCAATATGTCAAGTTATTTAGAAGGCAGTTCCTTCCTGAGTGACCCATGCTCTTATGTGATGCTGAGATGTAAAGTGCCACTAAGATGGTTGGTATCTGTTTTATAAGATGAAATTCACACACAAGCACAATTATCACCATTCAAGATCAGCCCATCATCTTCGCACTGTCCTTGACATGTGTCCCAGGCTGCTGTCATCTCCGTCTCCTGTCTCAGGAGGTCTCAGCCAAGACATCAAGATGGCAACGAGGGATCTGCTGCTGTATGGACAGGATCATGGTTCTGATAGGAGGGTGATATGATAAAATGGTTGAATTTGGCTTTTTTTAAATGTATTTTTTAACTTTGTGCAGGAGATACACACCTATTCATTCTAATATCAATATTACAACGTTTTCAAACAACTTTAAAAATACTAGAAATTCATGGGTAGTAGCTACTCAGTTCAGAGTTGAAGCTCCTCTTCTTTTCCCCAAAGAAAAGTATTATTTTTTTAGCACTTTTATTAACATAATTATTTCTGGTTCTGGGTGGCCCAAGAGCATACAACAATCTATAAGAATGCAATCATTTCCCTGAATGAGAGTCATTTCATAAAATATTGCAATTACACAATTCCTAGGAAATATTTAAACATTTTTGGATGGCCTAGGATCACGAAGAAACTGGTCCGGTGGCTGTTGACAAGGGACTCTGCACACACAGACATCATTTACGACAGACTCTAGTATGTGATACTATCAAATATCTGTCTTGTATTTACTAGCTTAGTTTTCACATTATACTGTTATTACTTGTTTTTCTGTTTTCCCACCCCCCCGGAAAAGAGTGAACCCAACACTTCCTTCTCTTTTTTATACAAATCTGCTCAAGTGCTGAAACGGAGAATATTAATATTGTCCTCTGCTTAAAGCCATGGCCAGGATATATTTCTGCCATTTTACTTTCTCTCTCTTTTCTTTAAAGTCAAATGAAACTGAAGGAGTTTTCTACCCATTGTCCTCAGTCAAGAAGCATTTATTTGTTTTGTTTCAGAAGTTTCACCATCACTGCCACACATGACTATGTGGTGGGTGGGTGGGCAGTGGCTTTCAAACTGACCCACAGGCATGAGACAATCAGCTTGCCCCTTTTTGTCCATTGTTTTTGAACTCCAGTCAACAAATTCAAGTACTCTTTTTTTCCCCTCAGTTTGAATTCCCTTCTGAAACACTGATTGTATTTTTGAGGTAGAGCCTAAGGTTAAATTAATAATATCTAGGATAAGTATATTCTCACTTCTCCATTAGCAATGAAGAAATTGATATGTGAACTTCTGGTCTGGTGCAGATACAAACTACTTTCCACAATCTATGCTGACTGACAGCCTTAAATTTAAAGGTTTGTAAAAAGCTATTGGAAGGCTTCAATCCCTTCTTATGCATACCAGTCTAACCATCCTCCAGAAAGTTCCATGTCAGATGAAGGACATCTCTGTTCCACCTGAGAGATGATGGTACAGTGTAAGTTTAACAATAAAGACTGATAATTTTCCTTCAGGGTTAGATAAGCCTACAGGTCTTATTTTTATGCACCTAAGGGAAAGCTTTCCCTAAAATGAAGAGAACTTCTTCGAAAATGACTTCTGTCTATACTTCTGAAAAATGGATGGATGGACGGATGGATCGATCGATCAATCAATCAGTCGATTGGTGGATGCATGGATGGATAAACAGGTATTGAATCCCAATTTGCCAGCATCCCATTATATATTTTGTTGGCAATTAATTTATTTAAAACATTTTTAATGTTTATTTTATTTTTGAGAGAGAGACAGAACATGAGTGGGGGGAGGGTAGAGAGAGAGGAAGACAAGAATCTGAAATAGGCTCCAGGCTCTGAGCTGTCAGCACAGAGCCCAACACAGGGCTCAAACTCATGAGCGGTGAGATCATGATCTGAGCTGAAGATGGACGCTTAATTCACTGAGCCACCCAGGCGCCCCAAGCAATTATTTTATTACTGCTTTTTGTTAAACTCCTACTATTTGGTTGTCCACTTAAAGGAACTTTCCAAGTCCTATAGTATTATTTTTAAATAAAACAATTGACTTCTAAATATTTTTTCCATTAGAAATGATAGTATCAGGATACAGATCCTTTTCATGAAAAAACATTGATTTTATTTCTCACACATGAAAAAGATATCAGATCTCATTTCAATATAGTTAACTTTATGGACCCTAAAATGAATAATGACTTAATATTATGTATGAAATTGAGACTTTTTATAATTATATGTGTCACTTAAAGGTCTCTAGGGCAGGCTGCAAACTGGAGACTTTTCTCACCAGTCTTGAGATTCCAGTGGAATCGCTCTGGTAGTCGTTCAGGTTGGGATGGTAAAGGTCTCAGGACTTGTTTGAGTCTATAGTTGACTCACTAAATTGCATTCTTGACATGTAGACTTTCAGTGTAGACCTCATTAAAAGTCTCAAATGGTGGGGTCTCAGTTTGGCAGGAGTGGTGGCAGTGTCTTGCATGACTGCCCACAACCTGAGATGAACAACAGCGAAGCCACCACCACACCCCTCCTCTCTCTGTGCCGGGCATGCCAGTCCTGGACTCTGCCTGGCTTCTTCTCCCATTATGTGGCTGAGACTCCTGCCTTCTCTGTGATGCACCTTACCACTCTAAATGTTCAATTTTTATCCACTCTTTAAGGGTTGGCTAACGTTCTCCCCCTTGGTGAAGTTTGTCTTAAAACTCTGGGCAAGAAGTGCTTACTCCGTCCTTCGGGTTCTCTTAACATTTTAGCTACATTGCTTTATAACTTGACACCTTTCACCCTGTTAGGTAGTGATTTATTTCCTTGCTGTGTCTTATTTTCTATACTCTAAACTTCTTGGTATTAAGAACTATATCTTATAAATAGGTTTTATCTCTCACATGGAACATATATTTGAAAGTATTTTAAATGGGTGACAACAGATTATGTAAAGCATGCTCAGAAGATAGCTGTGTCCACCATCACCACTGTGGTCATCATCATTGTCATTGTCACCACCACCACCACCACCATCATTGTCGTCGTCATCGTTGTCATCATCATCATCATCATCATCATCATTGATGTAGATGGCGTCCATAGTCTGGAGTATGCAGTCCATTCATTTTTCACATTTAGATATATCTTCTTGATCTGTAATAAATAAAATATTCTGGATCTCCCTCTGTCCCCATCTTGGACTTATGTCTCATTTGTTCTGGTAGGGAAGAGGAGGACAATTTACCAGACCACTCAAAGACAACTTGGAAAAATTAGTGAGAGAGGCTACAGAAGTTTACTTGTTTGGAGCAAGAGAAGGTTACTAAGAAAAACACATTATAAGAGAGATGATAACAGTAATTAAAAAATAACAACAGAAGTAAGATTTATTGAGCACTCACTCTGTGCCAAGATCTACGTGTTAATTCAAGTCATAGCACCAACAGTCTGACAAAATAGGTCCTATTATTGTACATAGGTACTGCACTATGACCCAGTTGCAAAGCCCTAATTAAGGGAATCTCATTAAAACATGGCATTTGATTGTTTTCCTTGGGTCTGTAATCATGAGTTCACTGTAAGTTTTAGGAACGAAGATAATGTGAGTCAAAACAGAAGAACTATTTTCATTAAATGTGAGGTAAAACTGCTTGGCTACTCCAACCAAAGTAACTTCATAAAGGGGTCACCAGAGTAGGAAACTACCAGTATAGAGGTGCTGTCTGGAGGCAGGGTGAGAGCCAGGAAAGAGGCATTGACTCCTCCCTGAGGGTGAGTGAGCTAGGTCAGAAAGAGGGGAGAGTACAAAGAATCTTCTGTGAGCTCCTATGAGTCCAGACTGAGGCAGTTGAGAAATGTTTGTAGGTGACCCCTTGGTTTTGCCTTGATAGATGTGGGGAAAGGCAATAATTTCATTCCCACCCCCCTAACCTCCTTCTTTCTTTTTTTTTCCTTCTTTCTTACTCTTTTATTTAAGAAAACCAAAAGAAGTCATGCTCTTTGAATCACCAAAGTTCAGTAACAGGGAAAGGACCAAGCATCTAGTCCCTATTCTTAAGACACTAGGGCATCAGAAAGAAAGACAAAAAGGTTAAATTCATAGGAATAGCTATTTGGAAATCCCAGGTCCCCCCTCCTCACATTTCACATTACTTTTAGGTCTTGGTGATCTGGCCATCAGGAGCCATGAAGTTGACAAGAATGGTCAGAGAGGGCTGCACATTTGAGCTCCTTGCCAACCTCTGAGAAGTCAACACGTTGCCTCAGGAAATGGGGAAATCATCACAACATTCAAGAACTTCATTATCAGAATTTCTGAGCCCCAAATTTAAAGTGGCAGGTTCTCCAAATGAGACTAATTTTTAAAATTGGAACCTAGTCCTGTGGATGAAGAGAGTTTCACAGTAAGAATCCACATTGACATTATATTATTATAGTTAAGATTTATTGAGAGCCTATCAGAGGCCAAGTGGTAGCCTATTGTACATGCAGCACCTTCCTTGACCTTGACAAGAACACTGTGAGGGACTATTCATATTTTTCAGATGAGGAAGAAACATCCAGAAAGATTAAGTACCTTGCCCATGGTTGCACAACTCGTGAGGTCTGGAGCCAGATACAGTCAGGTCCTTTAGTGGGTGTGCTCACTACTCACTAATCTGACAATCACCTCTTTATCTTAGAGATGAATTAAAGACAGCCAGAGATACACACAGGAGTTAAATGCTTCCCTTCTGGGATATTAGTGTAATGTAAAGAGAAATTACAGAGGCAAAAATTGACTGTACTGAGACAAGACAGAAGTTATATTTAAGGGAACCAGATACAAAGATAAACATTTGTGCCCCTGAAATGATAACTTTTAAGTACAAAGTGGGGCTTACTCTGTTCAATAAAGGCACATGGGAAAAGGATTAGAGGTTTTAGCTCCATGTCAGCAGTGTGAGGCCACTGACTCCAGAGATCATGCAAATACAGGTGACATCAATTCAACCATTGAGTCATGAATGAGAGGTGGTATATTCCCCCTTTAACATCAAGGTAGTCAAAACAGCATTGGTAACTTTGGAATGAGGCTTTTTTGGTGGTCTAGGGTTTTCTTATTAAATTGATCTTTTAAAGGTTAGTTAGACCGTGGCATTGGAAGTCGAGATAAAGAGATAGGTGACAATTTGAGATCATTTCCTAATAGAAATGAAATGAAATGGAAGTGAAATTCTAAAATTGCTTACACATATTATTTAGTATTTGTCATTTTCTAAACAAGTGTTAGGAAGATGCCTCCAACCCTCCCTTCACATAGGGTATGAGCACCAAGAGCACAAACACAGCCCCTAGACCATCCTCAGAGAGCTGCAGGAGAGTATAAAATGCAGGCAGAAATGAATATTAAGTTATCTGCAATGTAACCAATCAACTGGATAGACAGAACTAGGGACGGTGCAAGCAGTCTTCTTTCTCGTCACTGTCCCCTCACAACTATTTTCTGGTTGCAATAACAGGCAAATTCTTAGCATTTTCAAATCACTACTAGGTAAAAACAAGATAGTTTCTGTTTTCCAACTACCAAACTCCAGTTCAGTGTAACATCAACACACGGATCTTGATTTCATTCACACATTGAGCCAACTCAGATAGGGAAGCTCACCACAGGAAAGGGCGTGGTTGAATAATTTTCTCTTTCTTGCTCCACTTCCTCTTCAACTCAGTGGTTCTTATTTTGATAATGACACGAAATTCTAGTTAAAAGTTGGGAAGAAAGGTAAGGAACACGTATTATCTTACTTATCTGGTAAAATTGCCATCTTGATTTCATGGATTCTAAGAGCTAATTGTTACTTTCCTAGGGGACCCTCTGGATTCTTTTGAAGACCAATCCTGTCAATGGGGTTCTCTTGTCTTGGGTGTGTCCTTCCTTCTCCAATTGGTTCCTTATGATTTCCCTGTCTGATTCTTGTTCCTTGTGATTCCCCCATTTTTGCATTCAACTCACCTTTCAAGCAGTCCTCTTGGGTAGAGTTTCTTTTAGGATCTTAGCCTGGATCTCCATGGTGAGGTTTCCGTCTGGCCCACAGAACTTGCACTGCTTTTCCTCTTAACTCTGCCACCAGAGTTTCCAGCCCTCCTCCTCCTCCTGACATCTTAAGGCAACCAGCTGGACACCCACCTTTATAGTCTGAGTTACACGCAAATAGTGTGTCCTTCAGATTCCAGGGGGACAGATACGAAGTTGTAGCTCCCTGGAAGCTACACCTTCACATTAAACATAGCCCAGTGTCAACTGGGGAGGAAAACACAGGGCTCAGTCACATTGATCATCAAAGGATTCTTAATTGCTGTTCTTTAAGGTTCCATGGT
Organism: Hyaena hyaena; assembly: GCF_003009895.1. Lineage (NCBI taxonomy): Eukaryota > Metazoa > Chordata > Mammalia > Carnivora > Hyaenidae > Hyaena > Hyaena hyaena. The sequence goes on along the minus strand of NW_024082202.1, from coordinate 59,133 downwards.
GAGTGATTTACCATGTCTTATACAGTCTGGAGGCGGGTGGTGGGCTGCAAGAACTCGTGCATTCTCTAAGCTAGAGACTAAGCAGGTGGTCTAGTGGACTCTCTTATCATGTGATCAGACTTGGCATCTAATGTAATGATCTCAGACTTTGGAGCCTTAGCTACAACTTGAACAGCAGGAAAAATAACTGTAACTGTCCCGTTATTATATTGCATGTCTTTCCTTCCTGGCTGAAATAGCATTGTTTTATTTCTCCCCAATTCCAGCACAATTCCCTCAACATCTGAAGACCTTCCATGCTTTAACATGTGAACTATTGTCTTATTAGGGTGCCTGAGGTATAATAAAATTTGTATTCCTATATTCACAAGTGACCTATTTGAAAATAATGGAATATGTCACCAAAGTAATTTATTGGTGAATAAAGCATTATTCACCAATGCTTCTGCCATGGTAACAAAAATTCTGCCCCACCTACTTCTAACTTTGAATGGGTAAACTGTGTATAGAGAAGATTTGATGGAAATTGTTCCAGCAACTGTGGATATTGAGAGAGAAGAAACAAATATTCTTGAAATCACAAACACTATTCTCTCTATTGGCTTTTCAGTATGATTTGCAAAAGAAATAATAAAGTCAGCTTTTTGGTTGAGATAAGATTTTAATGAAGTTTTAAACAAAACATAAAACTAATGTAGAATCAAGAGTTGATATTTCCCAGTGAACTCCATTTGCTTAGATTGGGGGGGAAAGTTTCACTTGATAACATTTATCTCCACATCATTGATCCACATCAATAATTTCCTAAGACATGCTCTCTAGCCTGCATATGGGAATGGATTCTTTGCCCAGTGTGTGTGTGTGTGTGTGGGGGGGGGGTGGTGGAGAATAAGCTAGGTCTAAGGAGGAAGACAAAATATAACTAACAATATACATTAGTTATATGTGAGACACACAGAGGTAGACAACATTTTGTCATAGATACATCAACAACTACTATAATGGAAACAAACAGAAATTTGTATCCAATGTCTCATTCTAAAAATTGCCCTTCCCAGTCTCTATTCATATGACTATTGTGGGAGCTACCATATTAGTAAGGTGACCCCATCTCGAGGCCATCATTTATTTGTCCAGGAGTGGACATGAGATTCAATGCAGGTTAATAAAAATCTCCCCTTCAAGAAGTTTGGAAGAAAATAAAAAGAATAAATCAGCCTCTTCTGGGTGTCTTCAATTTATGATATAAAGGTCAGGATCAGATGATGGCCAAGTTGACCAAGAAGCAGAGGGGTCTGATTGTGAATAGAATGAATAATCCAGATGCATCAAAATCTAGAGAGAAGAGAAGGAGAGAAAATTCTGACATCAGTTGAGACTGGCCCTAGTGGACCCTGAAGTTTAACCATAGTCCTTCCTTAGTCTCTGATCCCAATATTTTAATCATAAATGTGCTGTTTTGCTTTATGAGTCTGAGGTGGGTTTGTATTACTGGAAAATTGGAATCTTAACTAATGGGCACACTTTAATGAATGAAAGAATATGACCTTGCACAAGGTCACAATATGTGCACAAAAACAGACACATAGACCAATGGAACAGAATTGAGAACTCAGAAGTGGACCCAAAAGTATACAGCCAACTGATCTTTGACAAAGCAGGAAAGAATATCCAATGGAAAAAAGACAGCCTTTTTAACAGATGGTGTTGGGAGAACTGGACAGCAACATGCAGAAGAATGAAACTAGATCATTTTCTCACACCATGCACAAAAATCAACTCAAAATGGATAAAGGACCTGAACGTGAGACAGGAAACTATCAACACCCTAGAGGAGAAAGCAGGAAACAACCTCCTTGACCTCCACCGCAGCAACTTCTTACTTGACACATCCCCAAAAGCAAGGGAATCAAGAGCAAAAATAAATTGTTGGGACCTCATCAAGATTAAAAGCTTCTGCACAGCCAAGGAAACAACCCAGAAAATCAATAGGCAACCAACGGAATGGGAAAAGATAGTTGCAAATGACATATCAGATAAAGGGTTAATATCCAGAGTCTATAAGGAACTCACCAAACTACATGCCCGAAAAACAAACAACCCAGTGAAGAAATGGGCAGAAGATATGAACAGACACTTCTCCAAAGAGGACATCCAGATGGCCAACAGACACATGAAACGATGCTCAGCATCGCTCCTCATCAGGGAAATACAAATCAAAACCACACTGAGATACCACCTCACGCCAGTCAGAGTGGCTAAAATGAACAAATCAGAGAACTCTAGATGCTGGCGAGGATGTGGAGAAACGGGCACCCTCCTACACTGTTGGTGGGAATGTAAACGGGTGCAGCCCCTCTGGAAAACAGTGTGGAGGTTCCTCAGGAAACTAACAATAGAACTCCCCTAGGACCCAGCAATAGCACTGCTAGGAATTTACCCAAAGGATACAGAAATGCTGAGGCATAGGAGCACATGTACCCCAATGTTCATAGCAGCACTCTCCACAATAGCTAAAACATGGAAAGAGCCTAAGTGTCCATCAACAGATGAATGGATCAAGAAGATGTGGTTTATCTATACCATGGAATACTACATGGCAATGAGAAACAATGAAATCTGGCCATGTGTAGCTACATGGATGGACCTTGAGGGTGTTATGCTGAGCGAAATAAGTCAGGCAGAGAAGGACAAATATCATATGTGTGCACGTATAGGAGGACTAGGAGGAACTTAACAGAGGACCAAGGGGGAGAAGAAGGGGGGAAATGGTGGGGGAAAGGGAGAGAGGCAAACCATGAGAGACTCTTGAATGCTGATAATAACTTTGGTCTTTTTGTTTTTGGTGGGGGGGTGGGATGGGCATGAAGGAGAGCACTTGTGGGGATGAGCACTGGGTGTTATGAGGAAACTAATTTGACAATAAACTATTTGTAAAAAAAAAATAAATAAATAAAATAAAACTCTATAACATCCAAACAATTAAATAAAAAAAAAAAAAGAAAAATATTACTAAGGAAAAAAAAAGAATTAATTTGAGAGCAATTTATGATAATGTGTTGCTAGGCAATTAAAATAAACTTCTGAGGGAAAAAAAAAAAAAAAAGAATATGACCTTGATCCCGCAGCTATTTTTAGACCATGGTAAATCCAGGGCAGCCGTGGCTGGGTGGGTACTCCCATGGGAAGGCGGCAGGAATCAACACTTTGGCTATTATTGCAGTTATATTTTTTTCAATTCAGCCCATCATTTGTACTAAATGATCAAACTGGGGAAAAATGGGGAATTCCTAAATGTTCTTACATGCAAGAAATTTCATAATTTGAAATTGCCAGGAGCAGGTGAGAGGCTTTTGAATAGAGAATGATTACAGTGGGAAATGAGTTCTCTGAGCAAAAAAGAGCCCAAGAAATGCTGAGAATTTATAATTCTTGGCTAAAGGGTTTCTTGGACCTGATAAGTAAGCATTTTGCAAAAGAAGCAGGTTTGCCAAGAAAGTAGAATTAAAAAACCCTCAATTAAAACTTCATATGAGGAGCTCTGAAACAAAAAGTAAATTCTTGGCAAAGAAGCAGAGTAAAAAGAAAGAGTGTCACAGACTTCAGCTCAAAAGTTGTGGCTACCAGCATGTGTGAGCAAAGTAATGTCAGTTCATGGTATTTGTAAATCCACCTATGTGGAACATACTTTATAGAAATGGTTGTTGTGTGGGGTGTCGACATGTGTCCAAAAGCAAAGACTTTACTGAAAACCACAATGGCTCCCAGGAAATGGGATGCATGTGTGTGTGTAAAAGGGGTGTGGAATCCACATGCTAATAAGCATGCTGTTTTCACTAGATGGTGGATAAATTGTTCAAAGGGTCACATCTGGGAATTTTTTTATTAAAGGCAGCCTATCCAAGATTAATATACTGTCTCTCCCCAAGTAATTCTTTCTGTGCAAAATCCACTCACCCACTCACCCACTCATTTATTATTTAATCCACTGAGCACCAATGAAGTGCCGGATTCTTGAGATAAAGACAATGTAGTGAAGACCACAGACACGTAAACATCTAGTTTCAGTACAGAAGTTAAGGGCTTGCCAACCTGTGCATAAAGATTCTATGCAAAGCCTTAAGAAAGCCCCAGTCCAGCTCTGGAGGGAACAGAGCAGACCTAATGGAGATCTTGGCTTCTGACATGAATTCTAGGGGATGAAGAGGAGGGCCTGAAGGAGGACAGAGCATGGCAAGCAAAGGCAGCAACATATGTAACGTCTCAGAGGTCAGAAACACGTGGCCCATTTTAGTTCTTGTCTAGTGCTCAATTTGTGGTGTGTGTGTGTGTGTGTGTGTGTGTGTGTGTGTGTGTGAGATCATCTGTGGCCTTCAGTCAATGTCTTCCAGCAACAGTAGTGGACAGCTGTGAGTGAGGACCCTCCAAAGAGCCTCGGACCTTATCACCACTGGCTGGGATGGAAGTTCCCAACCAGTGGCACCACGATCGCCATGGCATGTGGGTAGCCATGATCTCACACATTGTCCCCATGTTCTAAGAACACAAGGAAATGCAAGGTTTGCATTTCACAGATTACTGTTAACATTTTACAGATGAGGACTTGGAAAAACACGGAGAGGTGTTGACATAATTTACCATAATTTCACAGTGGTTCTGTGCTGGAGAGTGGCATGGGGACTTGCCTTTGATCCCTTCAAGTAATCTCGTGGCTCGAATGTACTGCTGCCAAGCTGCTGGAAGAATGAGATGGGGCTATAAACAGAAGGCACAATGCCTCTTATTGTATACTACGAGAACTGCAGTGATCTTGTGGTTTTGGTGGGTGTCTCCACTTATTCATGATTCTTAATGAGAGAGTGTGTCTCAGTACATTAAAGGGGATCCCAAGACAAGGCGAGTTGTTACCTGGTATCTTATGATGATGATAGTGAGCAAAATGCTTACATTATTAATTCTGGACTCTATCAACTAAAAGTCTGATGGCATTCCAGTACTCTCCAAATGTAATTCTGCAGTCAATACTCAATAATTGAGGGACTGCACTTTATGGATTTCAATCTCTTTCTCTTATTTTCCCCTCCCGCTGCTCATCCTTTGTCCAATTCATTGCATTATTTCATTTCCATGGGAGGCTGTGATGAGAGCAAGAAGAAGAAGCAAAACTCAAACTGGCAATTTTGTTTTCTCCTTTAGTAGCTCTGGGAAATGATTTGATAGAACATGTACCTATTGGCTAAAATGCTCTTTAGGGGCTTACTTTCCTTGGTGTTGATTTTGTTTTACTCTTTCCCTCCTCCATCATCTACTTTGCCTATGCCCACCCACCACACACACACACACACACACTTCTTTGCAGTGTACAACTGAGGGTAGGTTATAGCACCTACAATACCTGCTTAAAGAAGTAGAAACATGTTTGAAAAACACATACAATACAAAATGTCAGACTCACAGTATGGTCTGGACTGACCACTTATGAAAAATTTGACCTTGAGCCTGGAACTCACAATTTCTGAGCCCCACTTTTCACCCATGAAGCTGAAAGTGTTACATTAAATGTTTTTAATGCCCTTTCCAATTCCGCTCAATTCCCTTGAGCAAAATGAACTTTGCACCCCATGGGCATGAAGAATATTCATTTGATGCTTTAAGTTGGAGTATTCTTTCTTTGCTCTCCAACAGCTGGAGACAATTAATTGCAAATAAAAAATTTATCTGCAGCCCAGCTTTAGAGATGAGACGCTTTGTAGATGGAGTTTCCATGAACTTTGTGAAATTTATTAGTTGTGGAATACAGGCGGTTGGGCTTGCCTGAACCAACTCTGAGGATGGGATCAGAGCAGTACTTACTTTTGGAGGGTGGAATCTACCTGGGAAGAAGTGACACTGATTATGAAAAGGGACTTGGAATCTCTCATTATAATTGCAATAGTGAAACTGGTAGAGGTGTGACTTACCAAGTAAACTAAATAGTAAGTTTTGATTTGAATTTTTACCAGAAATAGAAAAAAATTCTCAGTCAGTTGGAAGAGCTTCATTTGTACATATTCAGATCTTTCTACTATCTTTCCAGCACTAAATTTTATTTATATTATATGTAGAGGAGATAGGTTTATGAGACATGTTTAGGCAATTGGGAATGGGAATGTTGAGCACCGAACAAAAGTTTGTACGTCAGAAGGATAATAAAAAATACGTTTTACAATTCTTTTCTGCCATTAATTGTTTAGATTAGATTTATTCTAAACTGCTTTTTTTCCCGCTCAGTTTATCTAGGAATAAAGTGGAGGCCTTGGATTTTTAGGCTATACTTATACAAACATTTAAAGAAAACATTAAGTAGACCTTAAGTATTATAGATATTAATTTCTTGCTGCAGCATAGCTCTGTTCTGCTAAATGTTTCACACTTTTTATATGATTACCACAAATGATGGGTGAAATATGTACGGGGATTTCTGTGTCTTTTTCTTGAGGGAGGCCTGGAGGAAAAGGGGACACAATGTGATCGGTTGGTTAAGATTGACTTTCTGTATCCTCAACAAATATTTGGCATTTTTTATTAGTCTGTTGTCTAGTATGTCCCTCCCTTAATAATTAAGTCCTTCCTAAATGACTTTTAATTTTAATTTAAAAGGAGTATTTTCACTATTCTTTACTCATGTGCATTTTAGTTACTTTGATGTAAAACAGATTGCAATAATCATTTACATCAGCTCTTTAACTTTGATAAAGAAGGAACTGGCATTAATCAAGTGATGACTTGGCATCCTTTTGACTGCAGAAAAGATAAAGTAAGAAAAATCACCAGCCTCCCACCATGCCGGAATGTTTATCAAATCTTTGAATTTGAAAGTTCCACTTCTGAAAGTTCCATTTCTTCTATGTTAACGACTTTTTGCTCAGAAAGAGTTTTTATTTATTCAAGGGTACAAACAAACGTGCTCAAGGTTATTCCCTTCTGGTTCTTGGGCCAACTTTATAGATACTGTTTTTAAACCTGGCTATCTCTCTTCTTAGAGCATTATCTTTTTTTTTTTTTTTTTTTTTTTATTTATTTTTTTACAAATAGTTTATTGTCAAATTAGTTTCTACATAACACTCAGTGCTCATCCCCAAAGTGCCCTCCTTCATGCCCATCCCCCCCTCCCCCCCACATCCATCAGTCCTCAGTTTTTGTCAGCATTCAAGAGTCTCTCATGGTTTGCCTCTCTCCCTTTCCCCCACCATTTCCGCCCTTCTTCTCCCCCTTGTTCCTCCGTCAAGTTCCTCCTAATCCTCCTATACGTGCAAACATATGATATTTGTCCTTCTCTGCCTGACTTATTTCGCTCAGCATAACACCCTCAAGGTCCATCCATGTTGCTACACATGGCCAGATTTCATTGTTTCTCATTGCCATGTAGTATTCCATGGTATAGATAAACCACATCTTCTTGATCCATTCATCTGTTGATGGACACTTAGGCTCTTTCCATGTTTTAGCTATTGTGGAGAGTGCTGCTATGAACATTGGGGTACATGTGCTCCTATGCCTCAGCATTTCTGTATCCCTTGGGTAAATTCCTAGCAGTGCTATTGCTGGGTCATAAGGGAGTTCTATTGTTAGTTTCCTGAGGAACCTCCACACTGTTTTCCAGAGGGGCTGTACCAGTTTACATTCCCACCAACAGTGTAGGAGGGTGCCCGTTTCTCCACATCCTCGCCAGCATCTAGAGTTCTCTGATTTGCTCATTTTAGCCACTCTGACTGGCGTGAGGTGGTATCTCAGTGTGGTTTTGATTTGTATTTCCCTGATGAGGAGGGATGCTGAGCATCGTTTCATGTGTCTGTTGGCCATCTGGATGTCCTCTTTGGAGAAGTGTCTGTTCATGTCTTCTGCCCATTTCTTCACTGGGTTGTTTGTTTTTCGGGCGTGTAGTTTGGTGAGTTCCTTATAGATTCTGGATATTAACCCTTTATCTGATATGTCATTTGCAACTATCTTTTCCCATTCCGTTGGTTGCCTATTAATTTTCTGGGTTGTTTCCTTGGCTGTGCAGAAGCTTTTAATCTTGATGAGGTCCCAACAGTTTATTTTTGCTCTTGATTCCCTTGCTTTTGGGGATGTGTCAAGTAAGAAGTTGCTGCGGTGGAGGTCAAGGAGGTTGTTTCCTGCTTTCTCCTCTAGGGTGTTGATAGTTTCCTGTCTCACGTTCAGGTCCTTTATCCATTTTGAGTTGATTTTTGTGCATGGTGTGAGAAAATGATCTAGTTTCATTCTTCTGCATGTTGCTGTCCAGTTCTCCCAACACCATCTGTTAAAAAGGCTGTCTTTTTTCCATTGGATATTCTTTCCTGCTTTGTCAAAGATCAGTTGGCTGTATACTTTTGGGTCCACTTCTGAGTTCTCAATTCTGTTCCATTGGTCTATGGGTCTGTTTTTGTGCCAATACCATACTGTCTTGAGGATGACAGCTTTGTAGTAGAGGCTGAAGTCTGGGATGGTGATACCTCCCGTTTTGGTTTTATTTTTCAGTATTACTTTCGCTATTCGGGGTCTTTTGTGGTTCCATACAAATTTTTGGATAGTTTGTTCTAGTTTTGAGAAGTATGCTGGTGCAATTTTGATTGGAATTGCATTGAATGTGTAGAGTGCTTTAGGTAGTAATGACATCTTAACTATATTTATTCTTCCTATCCATGAGCATGGAATGTTTTTCCATTTCTTTGTGTCTTCTTCAATTTCCTTCATGAGTTTTCTATAGTTTTCATCATACAGATCTCTTGTATCCTTGGTTAGGTTTATTCCGAGGTATTTTATGGTTTTTTGTGCAATTGTGAAGGGGATCAGTTTCTTGATTTTCTTAGAGCATTATCTTAAGAGTGTTTTGTCTTTGAATGGCTGATCTGCCCTATGCACGTGTGTTGACCCACTGACATCAGTTGGAGTTGATTTCCCAAGAGTGGAGATGAAGTTCTACTATCACTAAACTAACATTAAAAACAGCTCACATTCTGTGTCTAGTAGCCCATTCTGGCTGCATCACCATTGTAGGATTGGTTTTCTCTGTGTGAAGTTGTCAATGTGGGAAACAAAGTACTGCATTGCTCTAACAAACTGAGTTAACCTTATTAATGGCAACATTGTTATAAACTCTGTTCCCTAAGCTTTTGTGTCTTTATCCTCCCTAGTCTCACATTAGCTACATGTATGAATTCAGTTGAATCCAATTAGCAGGTGTAGGGAAGAAAAAACTTTTCCCTCTACCCTCTTGGGTTCGTTACCTAGGGTCCTGCCAATTTGACAAAGATTAACAGGAGAAAAGCATACAAATTTTATTTGATGTCCATTTGTACATGAGGAGGAGGCTTTCTTTTTTTTTTTTTTTTTAATATTTTTATTTATTTCTAGGAGAGAGAGAGAGAGACAGCGTGAGCAGGGGAGGGTCAGAGAGAGAGGGAGATACAGACTCTGAAATAGGCTCCAGGCTCTAAGCTGGCAGTCAGCACAGAGCCCGACATGGGGCTCGAACCCACGAACCGCGAGATCATGACCTAAGCAAAAGTCGGACGCTTAACCGACTAAGCCACCCAGGCATCCCGAGGAGGAGGCTTTCTTATGAAAGAAGACCCAAAGAAGTGGATAGGCCTGAGAGCTTATATACCATTTCCACAAAGACTGAAAAATTGTAGAGATGTGACATGATCATGGAAAAGAGTTTTGGGCTTCCAAGAATGGCAAACTGTGGGAAGATAAATATATGGAGGAAACAAATGGAAAATAAGGGCTAGCTTAGCAAGGTTTGTTTGTGCAAGTCCATCTCAGTGCTAACTTTCCATCTTTATGGTCATAAAACTTCTCTGGGAGAGGGGATTTATGGCAGTCCTTATTTCTTAGGAGTTTCTTTCAGTCGATAAAAGAAGCTAACATCTTGTTCCTCCTGGCATGGGAATATTGCTGCTTTCCTTTCTGACCTGCTCTGGACTCGTTTGCCTCTGAATGGTACTTTCCTTTCTTTGGAAATTTATTTCTTCTTTCCAGTTCAGCTCCCAGTTCTGTTAAAAGGATTTTCTTTCACAAGAATAAGTACCGTTTGATTTTTATTGAGCTCCAATAGGAGTGACATAATGTTTTCCAATATATCAGAATAAACTCAATGCAAAATGAAGATTTCTTAGTGGGCTGGTTCTTTACCAAAGAGCTTTCATGTCAGTGCCCTGACATGTTACATGGCCAGTTGTCACCAGCTTGTAAGTTTATTCCAAATTTAATAGTGCTGTTTTCAGACCCCACCTGAGCAGGTCTAAAAACAATAAGAAAAAATGTTTGTTTTTAAATATTTTTTAATTTATTTCTAGGAGAGAAAGAGAGAGACAGTGTGAGCAGGGGAGGGTCAGAGAGAGAGGGAGTCACAGACTCTGAAACAGGCTCCAGGCTCTGAGCTGGCAGTCAGCACAGAGCCCGACACGGGGCTCGAACCCACGAACTGCGAGATCATGACCTAAGCGAAAGTCGGACGCTTTACCGACTAAGCCACCCAGGCGCCCCAAGAAAAAATGTTTAAAAGTTTATGCATGATTAAGACAACCTAAAAAAAAAATTAATGCCTAAAATTAAAAGAGATGCTACCACTTTTTTATGTGTGTGCTGTTTTGAATATAAGCTTTCAACTAACACAACCCAGGGTATAGATAGTGACTTCAGAGTCAAGCCGCCAAAGCTGGAGTCTCGGCGATTGGGGTAGGCCTTTAACTTCTCTGCCCCTCAATTTCCTCACCTTTGAAATGAGGACGATAAAAGTTCTTAACCTGTGAAATTGTTAAACATAAATTAACACATGTAGAAAACCTAAGAATAATGCTTGCACATGGCAAGGATTCAACAAATATTAGCTCTTGATATTGTTATTGTTATTACTATTATTATAATCATCATCATTATTATTAACCAAAAGTCTCAATTTCATATATTCTCACACCTTCTGCTTTGTGTTAGTTTCTCATCTCTAACTGGGTATCTAATTATTATTCTCCTATCACCTCAGATCATCTAAAAGTTAATCCATGATTTTTTTTGCAGAGATTCCTCTCTTTTCCCCCATTTCTGTAAGAATGAACATAATTCCCACTATTGATAGGAATGTAAATTGGTGCAGCCACGGTGGAAAACAGAATGGAGACTCACAAGACATTAAAAATAGAAATACCATATAATATAGTAATAACACTCTTGAGTATTTATCTGCAGAAAACAAAAACACTAATTCAAAAAGATATATGCAACCCTATGTTCATTTCAACATTTTTTACAATGGCCAAGATATGGAAGCAACCTCAGTGTCCATCCAAAGATGAATAGATAAAGAGGAGATGATATACCTCTCTCTATATTTATATCTATATATAATGGAATATTAGCTTAAAAATGACTAAACTCTTGCTAATTGTGACAGCATGGATGGACCTAAAGGGTATTATGCTAAGTGAAGTAAGTCAGATAGAGAAAGACAAATATTGTGAGTTCACTTTTATGTGGAATCTGAAAAACAAAACAAAATAATACACAAAACAGAAACATACATACAGAGAGCAAACTGGTGGTTGCCAGAGGGGAGGGAGGATAGGAAGATGGGCAAAATAGGTGAAGGGGATTAAGAAGTACAAACCTCCAGTTATACAATACGTAAGTCACAGGAACGTCAAGTTCAGCATAGGGAATAGAGTCACTGACATCATAATATCATCTGTATGGTAACAGATGGCAACTAAACTTACTGTGGTGATCATTTTGTCATGTATGGAAATGTCGAATCACTATGCTGCAGTCTTGAAGCTAATATAATATTGTATGTCAAGTGTGCTTCAGTTTTAAAACATGGCTTCCTTTGGTACAAATTGCTCAAGCTCCAAACTTTGAAATCCACCTACAGCCCTACCACCAACACACATACACGCCATATCCAACTTCACATCAATTCTCTTACATCCAAGTTTGCAATGCATTCAAATGTAACCTGTGGTCTTGTGACTTATGAGAAGAAATATGTATTTGGTCTTTGTCTTTGGCACAGAGCACCTAAACCTCTTGGAATTTCTTAAGTGATGAGAGCAACGAAGGTGTCTTTTGTTATGTTAATGAGGTGACTTTTGGAAAGCACCTAAAGATGAGGATTGGTTGCCAGTGGAGCTAGCCATGTGACTGGAGGGTTAGAACTTTCAGTCCCACTCCCTGAACTCCTGAGAGGGGAGAAGGGAGAGGAGCTGATGGTTGAATCAATCACCAGCGGCCAATGGTTTAATTAATCATGCCTGTGCAATGAAGTCCCATCAAAACTTAAAAAAATGGGGTTCCAAAAGCTTCTGGGTTGGTGAGCACACAGACATTTGGTGAAAGTGGCTCACTCTTGGAGGAGGCACAGCAGGTCTGTGTTTTCAAGGCAACTGGCTGGGTTCAATAATTTCTGGCATTTAAAAAATCATTATTATTTAAAAGTTTACATAGAACACTCATTATTGACATACAACTCTGAGTTTTAACATATATATGAATTCTTGTGACCAAAATCACATTCAGGATATAAAATATTTCTCACTCCCAAATACTCTGCCATGCTGTTTCTCTTTAATCTTATCTAAACTTCTCCTCACTAGAATCCTTGGAAGTCTGACCTTCTTCCATATAATTTTGCATTTTCCAGAATATAACATAAATGAAATTATAGTATGTAAAGTTTTTACACTTTTTTTTACTTGATATAATACCTTTGAGATTTATCCTTATTCTTTTGTGTATCAACAGTTTGTTCTTATTGCTGAATTGTATTCCATGATATACAGCTTACTTACCCATTCACCTATTGAAGGGCTTTTTTTTTTTTCATTTTTCAAAAGTTATGAATAAAGCTACCATAAACATTTATGTACACATGTTTTTAAGAAAGTTAAATGCCCATTTCTCCAGGGAAAATAACTAAAAGTAGAATTGCTAAATCATCTGGTGAGTACATGTTCAACTCTATAATACATTGTCAGATTGTTTTTCCAGAATGGCTACATCCCCACCAGCAAGTAAGAGTTCTAGTTATTTCATATTCTCAACAACACTTGGTACTGTCATTTAAAAAATCTTAGCTATTCTAATTGTACTAATATATTATATTGCTATTAATTTCCATTTTCTTCATGGCTCATGATATTGAACATTTTTTTATGTGTTTATTTGCCATTTATATATCACCCTTGGCATCTGTTCAAAACTGTCCTTTTTTAAATTGTGTTATATCCTTATTGTTCAGTTTTCAGAATTCTTTATTCTGGTTATGAGTCCTATGTTAATTAGTTAACTTACAAATATTTTATGCATCTATACAGTACCTCATTTCATTTTTTGTGTCTTTTGAAGAGCAGGCATTTTTTCATTTTAAGGTCTCTGAATTTCTTCTAAAAATCATATAGTTCTATAGTTTACTTTTGTATCTATAAATCATCTTGAGTTAATTTTGTATAGGGCATGAGGTTTAGATATAGGTTCATGTCCAATTGCATTTTCTCCCGAAATCATTTTGCTATTATAATTATTTTCCTTTAACATATAAATTTTAGATGTATTTATATTTACAAAAAAAAATCTGTTGGGATTTTGATTGGAATGGCATCAAATCTATATATTAATCTGAAAAAAATTGATAACTTAAGTACTTTTAGTTTTACAATCCATGATGTGTCTCTTGCCTTATTTAGGTTGTTGATTTCCTTTAACAACATTATATAGTTTTATCATATAATCTTGAATATGTTGGCTAGATGCATACTGAAGTATTTTTTGAGAATTATTGTACATGATATTGCTTTTCAAATGTGGGTCTCTGGTTGTTCTTTTATAACATATAGAAATCCAGTTGATTTCTGAAGGATGACCTTGTATCCTGTGGTATTGATAAACTCACTCATTAATTCAAGATTGTTTTTTTGATTCCTTGATATTTTCAGTGTAGTCTTTGAACTATTCCAGCTTTCTTGTTTCCTTACTAATCTATATACTTTTTTTTTTTTTTTGCTTTATTATACTGACAAGGACTTTAAATACAATATTAGGGGCGCCTGGGTGGCTTAGTCGGTTAAGCATCTGACTTTCGCTTAGGCCATGATCTCGCGGTTCATGGGTTCGAGCCCCGCGTCGGGCTCTGTGCTGACTGCCAGCTCAGAGCCTGGAGCCTATTTCAGAGTCTGTGTCTCCCTCTCTCTGACCCTCCCCTGCTCACGCTGTCTCTCTTTCTCTCCTAGAAATAAATAAAAATATTTAAAAAAAAATAAAAAAAAATAAATACAATATTAAATAATGGAAGTGATGAGATTAAAAATACCTCTCTTGTTCCCAATCTTGAAGGGGGTAGGTTCAGTATTTCACCATTAAGTATTATGGGGTTAAGATTAGGATTATTATGATTTGAGGGTTTTGGAGGTATCTTTTATCAAGTTAAAGAAATTCTTTTTCTATTGCTTTGCTGAGAATTTTTATTGTTTTTGAAAAGATGTTAAATTTTTTTCAAATGCCTCTTCTACCTCATTTAATATGATCTCATTTTTTTTCTTCCTTAGATTATTAATATGATGAGTTACTCTTACTTGAGTTTGAGCATTGAACTAGGTTTGCATTACTGGGGCAAATCCTACTTGACCAGTGTATTATTCTTCTTATATATTGATGGATTTGACTGGCTACTATGTCTGAGAAATTTTCTATGTCATGAGGGGTATTGATCTGAGTTTTCTTTACTTAGAGCATCCTTGTCTGGTTTTGGCATCAAATTAATTTCAGACTCATAAAATATATAATGTGTAAAGAGTTTTGATTTTTTAACTATATATATAACTATAATTATATATTGTATATATAGTTATATATATATTATATATACTTATATTTTTAAACTATATATATATAAACAACCCAATATTTAAAATGATGCATGGTAACAACCTTTTCTGTGACTTTGTTGAATTCATGTATCAATTCTAGCAGACTTTTGGTGGAGTCTGTCAGGATTACCATGTAGAGTATCATGTCATCTGTGAAAAGTGAAAGTTTGACTTCATCTTTGCCAATTCTGATGCTTTTTATTTCGTCAGTTTTTCCCCACTGAGGATGATATGAGCCGTGGGCTTTTCAGCTGGGAGAACTGGACAGCAACATGCAGAAGAATAAAACTAGACCACTTTCTTACACCATACACAAAAATAAACTCAAAATAGTTGAAGAACCAGAATGTGAGACAGTAAACCATCAAACCCTAGAGGAGAAAGCAGGAAACAACCTCTTCGACCTCAGCCACAGCAATTTCTTACTCGACCCATCTCCAAAGTCAAGAGAATTAAAAGCAAAATGAACTTTTGGGAACTCAGCAAGGTAAAAAGCTTCTGCATGGCAACAAAACTAAAAGGCAATTAACGGAACAGGAAAAGATAGTTGCAAATGATATATTGGATAAAGGGCTAGTATCCAAAATCTATAAAGAACTGACCAAACTCCACACCTGAAAAACAATCCAGTGAAGAGATGGTCAGAAGACATGAATAGACAATTTTCCAAAGAAGATACCCAGATGGCCAATAGATACATGAAATGACGCTCAACATCACTCATCATCAGGGAAATACAAATCAAAACCACACTGAGATACTACATCATGCCAGCCCGAATGGCTAAAATGACAAATCAGCAGACTATAGATGCTAGCAAGGATGTGGAAAAACAGGAACCCTCTTGAACTGTTGGTGGAAATGCAAACTGGTGCAGCCCCTCTGGAAAACAGTGTGGAGGTTCCTCAAAAAATTAACAATAGAACTACCCTATGACCCAGCAATAGCTTTGCTAGGAATTTACCCAAGGGATACAGGAGTGCTGATGGATAGGGGCACATGTGCCCCAATGTTCATAGCAGCACTTTCAACAACAGCAAATCAGGGAACAAGCCTAAATGTCCATCAACTGACAAATGGATAGAGAAAATGTGGTTTGTCTATACAATGGAATACTACTTGGCAATGAGAAAAAATGAAATCTTGCCATTTGTACCAACGTGAATGGAACTGGAGGGTATTATGCTAAGTGAAATAAGTCAGTCACAGAAAGACAAGTACCTTATGTTTTCACTCATATGTGG
This sequence comes from Hyaena hyaena, assembly GCF_003009895.1. NCBI lineage: Eukaryota > Metazoa > Chordata > Mammalia > Carnivora > Hyaenidae > Hyaena > Hyaena hyaena. The sequence continues at coordinate 42,986 of NW_024082202.1, read as the reverse complement.
ATCTTGAGAAGCTTAGCAGAAGACCATGGAGGAGGGGAAGGGGGGAAAAGTTACAGAGAGGGAGGGAGGCAAATCACAAGAGACTCTTAAATACTGAGAACAAACTGAGGGTTGATGGAGGGTGGGGGAGAGGGGAAAGTAGGTGAAGGATATTGAGGAGGGCACTTGTTGGGATGAGCACTGGGTGTTGTATGGAAACCAATTTGGCAATAAATATATTAAATAACAATACCCTTCTCATAGCATCTTTGTTTAGCATGTTAACTGTTATGTTAAAATTATATGAGCTCTAACATAATGACAACTGGAAAATCTCCAAGTACTTGGAAATTAATAGTACCATTCTAAAAAATTTATGAGTCAAAGAGGAAAATCTCAAGGGAAATTAGAAAAGTTTAAACTGAGTAAAATGTTCTGTTCTTTTTCTGGAAAAGATTGATGTAGAATTGGTCTTATTGCTTCTTTAAATAGTTGATAGCATTCCTGAAATAATCTTTGCATACGGTTTTCTTTTTCTTAAGATTTTAAACTATACATTTAGTAGATAGGACTATTCAGGTTATCTATTTCATCTTGGATGAGTTTACTTAGTCACTCATTTTTCCTGGTTTCAAGAAAATGGCTCATTTTTTCTGAGTTGTTTCATTCATTTGTATAGAATTGTTAATAATATTTCCTTATTTTTCTTATAATGTCTGTGAGTTTGTGCTGATATGCCCTCTTTTATTCTTCATATTAGAAATTTATGCCATCTCTTTATTTGTCATTCTGTCTAGAGGTGTATCAGTTTTAACAATTTTTAAAAAATAAACCTTTATTTCATTGATTTTCTCTTTTAATAAATAAATACTTTATTTCTGATCTTATATTGTTCTTTATTATTCTATTATTATGTTTTCATAAAGAATATAATTTATTTTTTATCTTATTTATATTATTATTTTTCTGTCTCTTCCTGGTTTCTTGATACAGAAGTTTAAAATGTTGAATTAAGATCTTTGTTCTTTATAATGCAAGCATTGAATGCTATAAACTTCCCTGTAAACATTATTTTAGCTGTATCATAAAATTTTGATATATTATATTTTTTATTTTATTCAGCTTAAGTATTTTCTAATTTCTCTTGAGACTTCCTCTTTGACCGATGGATTCTTTTTTAGGAGAGTGTTGTTAATTTCCAAATATTTAGAGAATTTAAGTTACCATTATGTTAGAGTTCATAATTTTTACATAACTACTGAAATTATGAACAAAGACACTGTGGGAAAAGTGTACTCAGAATTTCACTCACTATGTTATTTACGTCCTTTTTTTTTTTTTTTTTTTTTTTAATGCGAGGTATTCAGTTACCTGAAGAATTAGAGTCCTTTATTATTTTTGGACATTATCTTAACTCAGACACCCTGTTTCTTCTATTGCCTTCTGGATAAAATTTAACACCATTATTGGTCATATAATTCCTTCCAAATTGTTCTGCATCTGCTGCTTTCAATTTATTTAATACTTTTTCTAACAAGAGTGTTTTTTTAATAAAATATCCTTCTTTATTCTTGATTCTCCAAATATTATAAGCTGAACATCTTAGAAGACTTACTACCCTTTTCCATGACTTTTTTTTAATGTTAATTTTTCTGATAGAGAGAGAGCGTGAGCAGGGGAGGGGCAGAAAGAGAGGGAGACAGAGGACCTGAAGCAGGCTCCACACTGAAAGAAGTGAGCCTGATGTGGGGCTCAAACTCACAAACCACAAGATCATGACCTGAGCCAAAGTTGGATCCTCAACCAACTAGGCCATACAGGTGCCCCTGTGCCTTAGCTCTAACACATACTGACACTTTGGTTGTTTTTCTTTATTCCAACTTGCCTAAGTCTCACCAGTATTTTCAGATACTAGTTAATATTTCATCTTCCCTTTCAAGTCTTTTTGACTCTTCATGACTGATCCTCAATAAAACGTTTAGTATATTCAGCCCAACTGAAAATTTCAAGGCAGGTCACATAATTCTTAGATGCCTGAAGGTAGCAATCATATAGTGTACCTCTTAGTATTCTAAGAACCATGCTTACTGCACATAACAGGTTCTCAAAGGAAAGTTTTGTTGTGTTTGCTCTTTTCTAATGTTGATTTGGTGTGTGCTGCCCAGAAAATCAATTCTAGATAATTCTCTAGCCACAGAGTCTTAGCTCAATAACACAGAATAGCATTTTTTCAAATATGTGTATGAGTATAGCAGACACTTATTTCAATAGAAGAAACAAAAGAGCTCTGTCTTCATAAAGTGCAGGGGACCCATGTATTCTGATCACCTCCTGTTCAAACCATTGGTTGAAAAAGGGATTTCCTACCTAAGTTGTGTGGGATTGCTGAACACACAACAACTGCCACTGAACAGTTGAGATTGACAGCAGTTTACTAGTCACATACACCCACAGGTGGGGAGGAAAACACTGCACAACATGCAGGGCCACATGAAAAATGCACTCAGGAGCAGAGTGAACCAGCAGGGGTAAACTTTGTAGTAACCGAACTGGGGGCACCTCCTGGTTTCTATGGGAAGTTGTGATTGGCTTGTTTAAATAATTTCATACCCGGCAGCACTTGTGGTGGTGAAGGAGCATGGAGAGGGGGGTGGAAAGCAAAGACAGAGGAGTCTGTGTGAGTTTCTCTGTTTAGACTTTAAACCTTGGGAGACTCCCATTGTTTCTGGGCTTTTTCAGCCATTTGACATTGAACTTGGGTAAGTCCGCAGTAGTCTGAAGTCCCTGATCACAAGGCAGGATGAAAGCAGGAAGAGGAGCAGGGCTTGTGGGAGAGCCCTGTTATGTGGGCAGAAAAGACCAGTGACTCCCCAGAATCTTTAGGCCCTCCTCTGCCCAAAGTTCCATGTGAGTCAATAGCTGCATGGTACACATGTGACTGTCATGGTAGAAGTGGGTGTGACAAGGCAGCATGACACACTTGGGACAGGGGCCAGCTGTGCCAGGTGCCCCCTGGCTGAACATGAGTGATTGCTCAACCTCTCTGCTTCCCATCCCTCATCTCTGAAAGAAGTTATGTGACATGACATAAATGTGGAAGTTATGTAATATAATATTACAGTGCCCAGGAGGCACTGCCTTCATTATTATATAATTGTCTGAGTATTTGTTGCTATTTAAGTCCCTAAAGCTGCACTAGGAGTTGCTAGGGAATATAAAGATTGTCCCGTTTGATATGTTGTGGTTACATCTTCATTTGTTTCAAGATATTTCTTAATTTCCCTTTTGACTTCTTCTTTGACCCATTAACTGTTTCTGGAGCATGTTGTTTAATCTCCACATATTTGCAAATTTTCCAGTTTTCCTCTTGTTATTGATTTCTAGTTTCATACCATTGTGGTCATAAAAGGAACTTGATATGATTTTGATCTTCTTAAGTTTGTTAAGACTTATTTTGGCCTCACATCATATGATCTACTATGGAAAGTGTTCCATGTGCACTTGAGAAGAATGTGTATTCTGCTGTTGTTGAATGGAATGCTCTATATATGGCAGTTAGGTCCATTTGGTGTATAGTGTTGTTCAAGTTTGACGTTTCCTTCTTGTATTTATGTCTGGATGATCTATCCATTGTTGACAGTGGAATAATGACTTCCTCTAGTATTATTGTATTGCTGTCTATTTCTCCCTTTGGGTCTGCTAATATTTGTTTATATATTTAGGTGCTTTGATGTTAGGTGCAAAAATATTTACAAATATTATATCCTTTTTATGGATTTACCCCTTTACATTATATAATGAACTCTGTTTTTTTGTGATAGTTTTTTACTTAATGATTATTTTATCTGATAATAGTATAGTGAGTTTTTATGGGCAGCATGTAGTTTTCAATATTTTTAAAAACCAATTCAGACACTGTATGTCTTTTGACTTATGAATTTAATCCATTTACATTTAAATTCATTATTGATGGTTAAGAACGTACTATTGCCATTTTGTTAACCATTTTCTGACTGGCTGTAGATCCTTTGTTTCTTTCTTCCTCTCTGTCTTCCTTTGTGATGTGATGGTTTTTTGTAGTGATGTGGCTTGTTTATTTTCTCTGTATCTTTTGTGTATATACTACTAGCTTTTATCTTTGTTGTTACCATCAGGTTTACATAAAACATCCTACAGTTTAACAGTATACTTAAGCTGATGGCAACTTAACTTTGACCTGTAAAAAACTACACTTAAACTTCTCTTCCCATGTTTTATATTATTGATGTCACAATTTATATTTTTATATGTTGTGTATCTATTAACAAATTATTGTAGCAATATTTTAATACCTTTGTCTTTTAATTTTTATACTACAGTTAAAAGTGATTTGCATACCATTACACTATTGGAATTTTCTGGATTAGATTATATTCTTACCTGAGATTTATGTTTTCATGATGTTAGCATGCTTTTATTTCAACTCAAAGTGTTCTCTTTAGCATTATAAGGAGAGTCTAGTGGTGATGAACTCTCACAGGTTTTATTTATCTGAGAAAGTCTGAGAAATGAAGTCTTTATTTCTGAAGGACAGCACTTCTGTTGACTACATTATGCCACAAGGGTGGGGAGTTGACATGCCTCTGAATTAGGGTAGTGAAGATGTATTGATGGCCTTGCCAGCTGAAAGAAAACTACTTTTGAGGGACCTTATTGAAAGGGATGGGGAAAAAACATTTGTCAGATCAATAGCTGCATACCAGGTACTGCGAGATATATTGATTTCCTCCAACAATGAAACCACATATGGTACAGCAGTTGCAATTGAAGTCACCACGTGGTTAAGCTTATAGTAATCCACTGTCATTCTCCAAGATCCATCTGTCTTCTCCATAGCCAAATCAAAGAGTTGAATGGAAATGCAGTGGGAATCATCACTCTTGCATCTTTCAAGTCCTTGATGATGACACTAATCTTTACAATGTCTCAGAAATGTGGTATTACTTTTGGTGTACTATTTAGAAGCTGTGTTATTTGCTTTCCCCTGGGCTTTTCCAACCATAATAGACCTTATTCCACAAGTCAGAGGACTAATGTGAGGATTCTGTCAGCTGATCAGTATATTTGTTTCAATTATGTTTTCTATAACTGGGAAAATAACAAAATAGGCTTAGGGATCCACTGAGCCTACTGTGAGACAGAGCTGAGCTAAAACTCCATTGGTGATCTGATCTTCATATGCTTTACTCTGACTCATGGACCACAGTGATGCTTGGGGTCTCCTAAAATTAGTGTCATCTAGAATCAACATCAAGTTGTCTCCAAAGTGTCAATTATTTTCTTTTCCTCAATGCAGAGACCCTGGGAAAAAAGCCACGTTTTATTTAGGGAAGGCTGGGAAATAGATTAACAGTATAAAATTTTGACAGTGTTCTGGGGTCCTTCCTCAAGTGTACCCAGCCTCTCTTCGTTCAAGGAGCTCTGGGTCTATAAACTAGCTCAAGTCTGAGAATTGATGGAAGGACTGTGACTCTTCGTTGTTATAATTCAGGTTAGATTTTTATTTTCTGGAACTAGTTCTTTTCTACTTATATAGATCAAGTAAGAATTTAATAGGCTTTCTCTGTCTTTCACTTTTAGGAATGCCAGAGAGCCAACCAATACCATAAGTTTATATGAGTCAGACTGTTCTGATTGCTGTTTTGACTCTGCTGTTCAAGACAGTAACCACACTCTCTTTGCCTTGGTGGTTGAGTGATGCCACTTGGCTCTGCCATCATAAGGTCCAATTCCTTCCATTGCATTTAGTTTTTTTCAGTTCAGTGACCACTGTACCCCCTGTAAGGTCTTGCCTACATAGAAGCTCTTCATAGCATACACAGAGCTCTTCAAGGATTCTGAGGCTCCCCTCACAGTAGTAGTGAAAAGTATGTCTTCTGTACCCTCCCAGAGTGAGTGAGCAGGTCTTACATGATAAATCCATTGTAACATTCCAATTTCCCTAAGCCTTTAAATCCCTTCCTCTACATGACACCAAGGGAGATTTGGCATTTCCAGCTCACTCACTGTGGGTCCCATTTTGGTCCATGTTTCTGCCAATCCCTTTCTAACTCCTCAAACTGCAACATTAAATGCAGAATTTCTGCTTAGTGCACCCTACCAATAAAGCTGGCCTAATCCATCTTTTTTTTTCTTTTTCTTTTTCTTTTTTTAAATGTTTTATTTATTTCTAGGAGAGAGAGAGACAGCGTGAGCAGGGGAGGGTCAGAGAGAGAGGGAGTCACAGACTGAAACAGGCTCCAGGCTCTGAGCTGGCAGTCAGCACAGAGCCCGACGCGGGGCCCGAACCCACGAACCGCGAGATCATGACCTAAGCGAAAGTCGGACGCTTAACCGACTAAGCCACTCAGGCGCCCCTGGCCTAATCCATCTTTATGTTCCTTCTACCATTATTCCATTTCCTTAGTATCCATTCCTACACATATGGGCCCTGGATTTCCGTCTGCATTAATTGGAAAACTCAAGTAGTTATTTTGGAATATAGCCACCTCATAGGCCACACTTTGTACCTCTTCATGAGAGGCCTGCTGGATATGAGTCTAGTTAAAGCCTAGAAGCAAAGAGGAGTGGTGAGGTGAATCTTAAGGAGAATCAGCACAGTCTTGCACGGTAACTGCCTCAGGAGAGGTTATTACAATTTTCACAAGCAATGTAGGGTTAATCCCTTCATTAACTAGTCTGGAGAGGCCCCTAGTGCTGGGGCTGGGTAGACTGCTTGCACTGGGATGGAAAAGCAAAGAAGACTAATCAAAATTTAGGGCTCCATGTCTCCAGTTTCATCAGGGTCTTCCAACAGTTCCCTATTATAACTTACAAGGTTTCATTCCTTCCCACTTCATGCCTTTGTTTTAACAGCAGACACCCAGTGAAGCTGGGGATTCAATTTGCATTGTAATTCATCCAGTTACCAGATGAGATTCTGTGTTTGATTTTCAGCAATCTCTAGCACTGCAGCTACAAGAGATAAGGGACTTCTTCAGAGTATATATGGAAGCTTTAGGTTCATTTACGCAGTGCTTGAGGTGGGAATTCAAATCCTGAGCTCATCCTTTTCTCTCACCGCTTTGTCCAGCAACAATAAGAGCAGCCAGCCAATCTCATTATATTTATAAGTTTTCTTAAAATGTTCAAAAACATCATACACAAAAGGCTTACCTCAAGAAGCAAGAAAAACATCAGATACCTAACCTTACACCTAAAGAGCTAGAAAAAGAACAACAAATGAAGCCTACAGCCAGCAGAAAGAAGGAAATAATAAAGATTAGAACAGAAATAAATTATATAGAAAGTAAAAACAATAGAGCAGATTAATGAAACCAGAAACTGGTTCTTTGAAAAAAATTAATAAAATTGATAAACCTCTAGCCAGACCTATCAAAAAGAAAAGAGAAAGAACCCAAATAAATAAAATCACAAAAAAAGAGAGGATACATGGTAAACAACACCACAGAAATCAAACAATTATAAGAGAGTATTATGAAAAAACATATGCCAACTAATTGGACAACCTGGAAGAAATGGATAAATTCTTAGAAACATATAAACTACAAAAACTAAAACAGAAAGAAATAGAAAACTTGAACACACTGATAACAAGCAAAGTGAATCAGTAATAATAAAAAGTAATCTCCCAACAAACAGAGGTCTAAGGCCAGATGGCTTCACAGACAAATTTTACCAAACTTGCATTTCATTTTATTTTTATAGTTTTTTTATGTTCATTTATTTATTTTGAAAGAGGGAGAGAGAGGGCAGGGAGAGGCAGAGAAAGACAGAGAGAGAGAGAGAATCCCAAGCAAGCTCCATGGTGTCAGTGCAGAGTCTGATGCAGAGCTCCATCTCACTAACCATGAGACAATGACTTGAACCGAAATCCAGAGTTGGATGCTTAACTGACTCAGCCACCCAGGAGCCCCAAATTCTATCAGATATTTAAAGAAGAGCTAATACCTATTCTTCTCAAACTATTCCAAAAAATAGAAAAGGAAGGAAAACTTCCAGACACTCTCTCTGATGCTAGCATTACCATGATATCAAAACCAGAGAAAGACTCCACTAAAAAAGGTAACTACAGATCAATGTCCCTGAGGAACACGGATGCAAAAATTCTTAATAAAATATTAGCAAGTCCGATCCAACAGTACATTTAAAAAATCATTCACCATGATCAAGTTGGATTTATTATTGGGTTGCAAGCATGGTTCATATTCACTAATCAAGCAGCATGATACACCATGTTAATAAAAGAAAGGATAAGAATGATATGATAATTTCAACAGATGCAGATAAAGCATTTGACAAGATACAACATCCATTCACGATTTTTAAAAAAGCTCTCAACAAAGTAAGTTGAGAAGGAACATACTTCAACATAATAAAGGCCATAAACAAAATCCCACAGATGATATCATCTTCAATGGAGAAAAACTGAGACATTTTCCCTTTAGAGTTAGGAAAAAGATAAGGATGCCCACTCTCACCACTGTTATTTAACATAGTACTGAAAGTCCTAGACACAGCAATTAGACAACAAAAAGAAATAAAAGTCATGCAAATCATCAAGGAAGAAGTCAAACTTTCACTCTTTGCAGATGACATGATACTCTACAAGAAAAACCTGAAAGACTACATCAAAAAACTGCTGGAATTGATACATGAATTCAGTAAAGTCTCAGATACCAAATCAATGTACAGAATTCTATTGCATTTTAACAATGAAACAGCAGAAAGAGAAATTAAGGAATAAACTCAACTTACAATTACACCAAAAACATTAAGATACCTAGGAATAAACCTAACTAAAGAGATTAAAGACCTGTACTCTGAAACCCACAAAACACTGATAAAAGAAACTGAAGAGGACACAAAGAAGTGGAAAGATATTTCATTCTCAGACACTGGAAGAAAAATTTTATTACAACGTCTGTATCACCCAAGCAATCTACACATTTAATGTAATCTTTCTCAAAACACCAACAACATTTTTCACAGAGCTAGAAAAGACAATCCTAAAATTTTAGAACCACAAAAGACCCTGAATAACCAAAGCAACCTTGAAAAAGAAAAGCAAAGCTAGAAGCATCACATTTCTGAACTTCAAATTATATTGCAAAGCTGTAGTGGTCAACATAGTACTGGCACAAAAATAAACACGTAGATCAATAGAACAGAATAGGAAACCCAAAAATGAACCCACACAATATGGTCAATTAATTTTTGACAAAGCAAGAAAGAATATCTAATGGGAAAGATAGTCTCTTCAACAAATGATGTTGAGAAAACTGGACAGCTATATGCGAAATAATGAAACTGGACCACTTTCTTACACCATCCACAAAAATAAATTCAAAACGGATAAAGGACCTAAATGTGAGACACGAGACCATTAAAATCCTAGAAGAGAACACAGTCAGTAACCTCTTTATCAGCCATAGCAACTTGTTGCTAGATATGTCTCCTGAGGCAAGGGAAACAAGAGCAAAAATAAACTTTCGGGACTTCATCAAAATAAAAACTTCTGCAAAGAGAAAGAAACTATCAGAAGAACTAAAAGACAACCTACAGAATGAGAGAAGATATTTGCAAATGACATATCTGATAAAGGGTTAATATCCAAAATACATAAAGAACTTATAAATCTTAACACCCAAAAACAAATAATCCAATTAAAAATGGGCAGACAACATGAATAGACATTTTACATATAAAAAGATGCTCAATATTACTCATCATCAGGTAAATGCAAATCAAAACTACAATGAGATAGCTCCTTACACCTGTCAGAATGGCTAAAATCAGTAGCACAAGAAACAACAGGCGTTGGTGAGGATGTGGAAATAGGAGAACCTTCCTGCATTGTTGGTGGGAATGCAAACTGGTACACCCACTCTGGAAAACACAATGGAGCTTCCTCAAAAGTTACAAATAGAACTACCTTAGAGTGAACAATTGCACTAAGTACTTACCCTAAGAATACAAAAATACTAATTCAGAGCAATACATGCATCCAAATGTTTATAGCAGCATTATCTACAATGGCCAAATTATGAAAACAGCCCAAAGGTCTATCAACAATGAATGGAAAAATAAGATGTGATATACATACACAATGGAATATTACTCAGCCATGAAAAGAATGACGTGGATGGAGCTAGAGAGTATTATGCTAAATGAAATCAGTTTGTCAGAGAAAGACAAATACCAAATGATTTCACTCATATGTGGAATTTAAAACAAATGAGCAAAGGGACAGATTAGAGAGAGTGGGAAACCAAGAAACAGACTCAACTATATTGAATGTTGAACAAAATTGAATAGAGAACAAAATGGTTACCAGAGGGAAGGTGAGTGGGGAGGATGGGTTAAATAAGTGATGGGGATTAAGGAGTGCACTTGTTGTGATGAGTACTAGATGTTGTATGTAAGCATCGAGTCTCTAAATTGTACACCTGAAACTAATATTACAGTGTATGCTAACTAACTGAAATTTTAAAAAACTTAAAGAAAAGGGTGCCTGGGTGGCTCAGTCATTTAAGCATTTGATTTTTTATTTCAGCTCAAGTCATGATCTCATGGTTTGTGGATTTGAGCCCAAAATTGGGTTTCACACTATCAGTGCAGAGATTCTGGGATTCTCAGATTGGGATTCTCTCTCTCTCTTCCTCTCTCTTTGTCCCTCACCTGCTCATTCTCTCTCTCATAAATAAGTTAAAAAATATTATATACACAATCACTCAATTCCTTGCTTTTTATAAGTGGTTTATTAAGAGTATTTAATGCAGATGATTTGCATATCTCTCTTGTCAGATCACACCATGAACCATCAGTGCTCCCTTTACTTCTAGAAACAAAATCATTCATGTGTTAAATCTAATCATGTGAGAGGGTCAATTCCAGAAATTCCAGAACAAATTAAGAAAGAAAACCTCATTCTTAAAATTCTACTTCCCTAGAATCACTCCTGATACAAAATCTGATTTAGTCAGAGTTCTGCAGACAAATAGAATTGAGGGGGGTGGAGGGTGGAGAGAGTGAATTATAAGGAATTGGCCTGCAGTTATGGAGGCTCAGAAGCCCTAAAATCTGCAGTCTGAAGGCCTGAGAACCAGGAGAGCTGGTGGTGTAAGCTTGAAAGACTTGAGAAGGTTGGTGTCCAAGTGCTCAAAGACAGGCAAAGACAAACTCCTTGCTTTGCCTTTTGTTTGACTCAAGTTTTCAATGGATTGAATGGTGCCCATCAACACTGAGAGGGACAATCTACTTATTCAATCTACTAATTAAATGTTAATCTTATTCAAAGTCATTCTCCTAGACATACCCAGAATAATGTTTAATAAAAAATCTAGGGACGCTATTCCCCAGTCCACTTATCACATAAAATTAAATATCACATGAATCCATAGGTGCAACGAAATCTTTTAAAATAGAGAAGCTTTGGTCAATTACACTTGAACATGGACAGGTGTATCCCAGTGCATTGGTCATCTTCCCTTCATTCATTTTCCTGAACTACACATTATTCAAGATTGTCTTTGCCTATTTAGACTTCTTCCCTTATTTTAATTGTCTTTTTCTCTACTTAACTCCTTTATTATTTTTCTTTGAATTTATAGAAATTATAAGGCATATAAATCTTGAACATTATCTACTAAAATTTTATTTAGACCACCTAATTTTGTCCTAATATGCCAACAGCAATAGTGATTACAGTCATATGATTTACAGGGTTCAAAAATCACATTTCCAGCAAAGAAATTCAAATGATAGCTTTCAGATTTTACATGATCATAGAACCACAGAAACCAAACACACAGACACATACACACACACACCACATGCACCTGCTACTTATTTCTGGAAGAGACCCATTCTACACACCCACCTAATGCTTTTTTCTCTAACCCTGTTCTTTCATTCCACAAGATTCTATTGTGCCATGATCTTGGAGAGAGAGAGAGCAATAGCAGTCCTCAAGTTAGCATGCAAGGTCCCATAGCTACTTGGCATGCCAGAAAAGTCTCCCTCTGTCCCCCTTTCCAAATCTGATTCACAAAAGAACAGATTCCATTATAACCTGAACCTGTGGGTAACTAAGATCAAGCATGTCAAAAATGGATGAATTATTGGTTTCTCTCTATTTTAAGTGTCAAAACTACATGATTGTCAGTCGATAATCTAGCTTATTTGGGGTCACAGGATAAGAAAAATGAGGTAAGCTAGTCTAGTTTGTAAACAGTTGTGTAAATTACTTTTTATTTTTTTTTTACTTTTTAAAAAATACATTATTTATTAGAGAAGCTTTAGATTTACAGAACAGTACAGAGTTCTTCTATACTTCCTCTCTTCTCCTCCACATTTTCCCTTACTATTAATATATTATGTTAGTGGTACATTTATTACAACTGACAAATCAATATTAATGCATCCTTGTTCAATAAAAAGCACAGTTCACATTAGGGTACATTCAATGTTACATAGTTTTAAGGGTTTTGACAGTGTATACGGTCAAATATCCACTATTCTGGTATCATAGAGGTTAGTTTCACTTCCCCCAAAAATCCACCTATTCATTCCTCTCTTCCTCCCCCAAACTGCTGGAAACCACCGATATTTTTACTGACGCTATAGCTTTGCCTTTTCCAGAATATCATAGAGTTACATCAAAGAAGAGTTAAATCTTTGATTTCTTCCATGAGAGCCTTTGTAGTTTTTTTCATATATATCTTATATATCTTACGTTAAGTATTTATTTAAGAATTTCTTTTTTTTTTTTTTTTTTGGTGCTAATGTAAATGCTATTGTGTTTTAATTCCAAATTCTGTTTGTTTCTGCTAGACAGGAAAGCAACTGATTTTTATACACCACTTGGTCATGGTGTATAATCCTTTTAATATGTTTCTTAATTCAGTATTTTGCTGAAGATTTTTGCATCAATGTTCATAAGGGATATTGGTCTATAAATATTCCTTTCTTGTAGTGTCTGTGACTTTTGTGTGAAGACCATGCTGCACATGTAGAATGAGTTATGAAGTATTCCCTTCTCTTCAATTCTTTTGGGAAAGTTTGAGAAGGATTGGCGTTAATACTTCTCTAAATATTTGGTAGAATTCACCAATGAAGCCACAAATTAGATCTTACCTTTGCTTTGTTGGGAGACTTTTTATTAATGATTCAGTCTCCTTATGAATTGTAGGTCAATTCAGATATGATGTTTAATCCTTCATCTTGCTAACTTTCTATAATCACTTTTTACTTCCAAGAGTATTTTGTGGATCCTTTGGAATTTCCTGCATAGACAATAATGTTATCTTTTTCAATCTTCTGTTATATTTGTGGATGAATGAGAAGCCAGCTCCACTCACTTAGCTAAATACAGCTCCCTACAATACTAGCTACCATTAACCTGGTGTGAGCGATGTTAGCTCTTTCATCCATTAACACATATAGTTAAGAGCAGTGAACTAGGGAAAAGATATTTCAGAACAGAAGAGATACTTTTAATCTGGAACAGAGTACAGGGAGGAATGTGTGTGTGTGTGTGTGTGTGTGTGTGTGTGTGTGTGTGTGTTGGTGTGTGTATGATCAATTGTAGTTTCCTGGAAAATGTGTTTAATGTGGGATGGGATTGGGGAAAGGGAGAACATTACACCAAGAAAAGGATATAAGAATACAAGGAAGGAAAGATCGAGGCTGTGGAGAGAAACCTTAATATTTCATTTCATTTCATTCATTTCATAATACTTAATCCAGTAGCTGGATTTGTGAATGGCAAACATTTGCATGCCATTTTACAAAATTCTGAGTTCTTACTCTTCCTTTATAAAGTTAAATTGAATTTCTTCCACACCACAATTTTTAAATTTCTGTGATCTAAATTAGAAAAGTTATCCCAAAGTGGAAAATAACATTTTAGAAAGTGGGAGGCATGATTGTTAATGTCATATGCCCTGAAGGCCAGGCAGGGGTTATTTTCAGTGCTGCACTTAGTACTACCCATAGTTTCCCACTGATTCGATGTCCTGGGATTAGTCAAGTTTCACTTTAACTTGTAGATTTTTAAAACAAATACACAATAACTTATATGAAGTAAAACACATAACTCCAAGGTTTTATTGCCTCGTGGAAATTAATTAGTTTTGTATCTAAGCAGCAAGCTTTCTTATCCTTCTTAAACATCCTAGCTTCTCAAATGTTCCTCTAGTGACTCATAACATCTTACAGGTTCCCTCATGTCCTAGTCATTTCAGGCTACTATAATAAGAATACTATAGACTGGGTGATTTCAACAACAAACTTTTATTTCTCACAACTCTGGAGACTGGGAATCTGACCTGAGGCTGTTAGCATGGTCAAGCTCTAGTGAGGGTCCTCTTCTTGGTTTCTCCACATAGGAAAGAGAGAGACAGAGGATACAGAAAAAGAGAGGGAATGAAAGATAAAAAGCTCTCCCTTGTATCTTTGTATGAAGCTCCATCTTCATGACCTAATCACTTCCCAAATGCTTCACCTGCTAATACCATCACAGCAGGGATTAGGATTCGAACATATGAATTTAAGGGTGATACAAATATTTAGTCCACGATACTTTATTATTTGGCGAGTTAAGTAAATCTATGATATATATACTCCTTTCATATTTTCATGAAAGTCATGATTTTATTCTTTAGAAACTTGAACTATTTTGGAGGTTCACCAAGAGGCCCAGATAGGCTCACCCAACTGTACCCAAACTTAGACAAGCTCTGTGAAGTGGACACCATGGCCTGTTTAAGCCCAGACATCTTTTCTTGGCTTCCTGAATGGACCCCAAGTAGCAACAGAACTTTTACTTCACTGACTCACTCTCTTTTTTTCCCTTCCTATTAATTTTGTTTTGGTTCATATATGGCTGATAAGTTAGATCCACTGGTAGTAGTTAGGTTGGAGAATTTGGTTTTACGGTTTGAGCACATGAGGCTTTCTGTTAGATAAACGATGTAGGTATATTCCTTAGCAAGACATGATAAGGAATACAGTTAGTTAGTCTTTCTTTGCCTGTCTGTCTATTTGTGTGCTCAAATCCATTAAGAATTCCATGCTTGCTTGAAAAAACAGCTCTTTGAATTTGAACAGGTGAAATTTTGGGTTTCTGTATTTACTTTTAACCTGTGACTGAAGGTGTCTATTTGTCTATGGGTCTGTAATATAGGAAGGCCTTTGACTATCATTACATGAGTGTGAAATATTTTCTTACCACCAGATGGTATTAATACATTATATTATGATGTCTCTTAAATTAAAGGATCTCTGCTCTGATTCGTTAATAGAGATAAATAAGCACTTACATAAATATAAGATCCCTAAATCACATAAACTAAACAGAACTTCTATTACTACAAATGTGATATATGCTTAGGAACAGATACATTCTTATAAAAACTGCTACTTCAGACATGTCTTAAAACATCCAATTTTACAAAATTAAGATGAGTCTTGGGAAAGAACAGATTGGTTTAATAATTTTGGCTTAAGAAAGAAAAACAGCTATAATTCTCTTCTCTGACTGATGTTAAATATAATACAGGTGTACATTCTTCATGATACTTAAGTTTGGTTTATGTTGAATCTTCCACACATTTTGTATTGATTTACTGATCAAAAAGCAGTCACTGATGCTACATCATGTTTAAGACTATGAAAAAGATAAATTTGTGTTCAAGTAAGTTAAATCTGTATTCTGACAAACATTGTCAATCAACAGTAGTAATGTTTTACAGTATGTCAGTTTAAATAGTCTAAGATCCTTAGATTAGTTAACAACTTGATTTAGGGGCATCTGGTGACTCAGTCAGTTAAGCATCTGACTCTTGTTTTCAGATCAGGTCATGATCTCATGGTTTCATGAGTTCAAGCCCCACATCAAGCTCTTTGCTGGCAGTGTGGAGCCTGCTTGGGATTCTCTCTCTCCCTCTCTCTATGACTCTTCCCCACTTGTGCTGTCTCTGTCTCTCTCAAAATAAATAAACTTTAAAACATAAAAAAATAACTTCATTTAATATTAAATCAATGTAATTACTAAATAATCTTAGTATGCCTAGATAATTTCTAAATAAAATTTAATTCTGACACCTTACTATATGCTTAGTATATGCTTCTACTTCTTATTTTCATATGTTATGATGTCATATTCATAAAGCTATTCATTTGGCCACTTTAAGAACGAAGAAAAAGGATGTGTGTTGCCTTGTATATATTTGTTGATGAAATATTTGCACATGACAGATAGTTCTTAATTTCCTACCTTCTGGATTTGTCTTATATTAAAAGGTACTTTGATTAAAAGTTATGACAATTTGTCAGGAGAGGGGAGACTCTATTATGAGGAATGGTAACAGAAAATACAACTGAAAGTCAGAGGTACATTCTTGTTTGATACGTTTTTATTCGTCAAGTTAAAAGGAGAGAAGAGTAGGGGCACCTGGGTGGCTCATCCGACTTCAGGTCAGGTCATGATCTCACGGTTCATGATTCTGAGTCCCGTGTCTGGCTCTGTGTTGGCGGCACAGGGCCTTGGTGGGATTCACTCTCTGCCCATACCCTGTTGCACTCTTTCTCTTCGAAAATAAATAAAAATAAACATTAAAGAAACAGAGAGTAGAGTAGTGTCTGTATGTGTCTTGTTGTTTCAGAAATATATCTGAGTGGGTATAGAAAGTTGCAGAAGGCTTATAAAAAGGAAATTTTTATTTGCTTTGATTTATAATACGAAGTCTGAAAGATGCAATAAAATGTATTAAAGTTTTGACAAGGTTGGCTTATTTTTGATGGATTTACTCATAAGGGAAAAAAAACCTTGTGAAACTTTTACTGTGAAGTATGCGATATTAAAACTTGAACTTGGCTTTTCTCTGTGGAGATGATTGATTTATCTTTGAGCTTTTAACGAGAGGCTAAAAAAAGGTTGTTTTTTTACCTTTCCTTAAACCTGCTTGATTGGAAAGATTCCATATTTCTCTAGAAAAATTTTTGGTTTACTTATGGTCCTGGTGAGCATTAGCTAGTTTTGTGTATAAGCCAGCAATGATATCCTCCTATAAATGCCTTAGATTCAGAATGTTTTTGGGAGGCACCTAGGTGGCTAAGTAGGTTAAGCAGCTGACTCCTGATTTCAGATCATGTTGTAATCTCATGGTTCATGAGATTAAGAAGCCCTGCATCAGGCTCCATACTGACCACTTGGGATTCTCTCTCTCCCTCTTTCTCTGCCCCTCCCCTGCTCTCTTTCACTCTCTCTTGCTCTCAAAATAAATAAACATTAAAATAAATAAAATACTTTTTGAACTGGTCATGGCATCTTACTGGTCCCCTCTTTAGTTAATGGGTTAAATAAAATTTTTGATCTGTACTCATTTCATATTTGCCCGAGAGTCATGCTTTTGTATTTATGAAAATTATACTTTAAAGTTATTACTAATAAGGAATTAATATATTGAAAAAGAAATAATTATTTTCCTGATTTTTTATATAGGGACTGGGTCACAACTGAGCCTGGTCTGAGGCATGTCAGGATCTCGGCAGAGGGCTGTGCACCAGGCTGGCCCAGCAGCCCCCACAGAGGCTGACTAGGTTTATACTCGGGTTGTGGAAATGAGAACAAGTAGAGAGAGACCTATAAGATGGCAGCTTTGGTGAACATGGGTGGCCATGGTCAACCATCCCCAAGGTGGATGAAGTCAGTGAGGGAAAAGATTACTTGTCAAGTGACAGCAAAGATGAATTGTGTTAAAGGGCATATCATACTCTCCTAAGACTCTGAGACCAGCTTAAATGAATTTTATGGGGGTTGGAATCTTTCAATTAGTTAGGGCAGGCCAGAGAAATGTTTTATTAGTGCCATTGTGATCCTAACTGACACTCAGATCAGTGTAGCCTAAAGAGGTCTAAAGCTGTTGACAAGATTTTACAATCAATTCCTTGACATGAATTGAAACAAAATGTTGCATAGGTCCTGGGAAGAGCATTGGTCTAAGAATTGGGACCAAGTTTTAGCTTCATCTCTCAGTAGCTCTAAGGTTTAGGCAAGTCTTCCTGAGACCCAGTTAACAAAGTGGAGCTCACTTCCCTGATGGTATTATAAGATTGCTATGATGATTACCCAGATACACATGTATTACATGTGACATAATTGCCAGTACTGACATTGCACTTACTGTGAGCTAGAACTATTCTAAATGCTTTCTAACTATACATAACTCACTTAATCTTCACAATAATCCTATGAGAATATAATATTATTGTCACGATTTTATGGAAGAAGAGAGTTGCTCAAGGTCATGCAGTTTTGTCCTGATGGAGTCAGGATTTGAGCCCAGGCAGTCAGTCTCTGGTACCTGTGCAGCTCCCCATTTCATTGTGCTGTGTTAGACAATGATAGCTCTTTACTACTTTGCAAAGGCCTATGCAAACGTAGAAAGTACTATTTTTTCTGTCTTCAAGGAACTTGTAATCAAATAGAGGTCATGGAGTGGGAAATATGGATAACTAAGGGAACGACAGCACAAAGAAAGTCAAATAGGCTGACCCTCCCAAAATATTCTGGCAAAAAGATTTTATTAATTTTTATTTTCTGCCATTGGCTTTATGATAATATACTTTACCTTTTGTTCCAAATATAAAATTGCATAAAATTGAATGTGTTTTTTCAAAAGATGCATGCCCGTGGAGACTCTAGTGAGCAGGTCTGGGGGAGGTCCAACCCATTCCTCCACTCACGCAGAGAAGCAGACTTTCTAAGAAAGGCTGATATGTAGTTTCAGTGGTGGGTGGAGAAGAAGAGTAAGTAACATGGCGAAATACTTCAGAGTAATTAATGGCTTTGCATTTGTAAACACACACATCCAGTTCTACCGATGTCTCTAGGCACTAAAATTAGACATTTTTAAGATAGTAAGAAAAAAAAAAAAAAGAAAAGATACGCATTCACTTTTGCAAATGGCCTCCAGATGAGAACACTGGCATCAAAGACAGCTGTGTGCTTTGCCGTAGAACAACTCCTTTGTGGCCAGCGGTGATGTTGGCCAGCCTTTCATCAGGCAGATGTGTCAGCCCAGTGCCACTGGAAGAGATCCAGAAACGCACAGTGCTCCAGTGAGCCTACCCCTTGCATGGCGTGTAGCTGGCCACAGCCCAGGAAAAGGATCCGTGGGTGTTCCACAGTTTTGCTACCAAGGGTTTTGCTTTAAGGACCATTTTACCTGAGGGCTTCTATCTTTACCATTTGGGCTATTTGTCGTCAATTTCTGCATCCCTACTTTTGTTGTACATCAATCATAAATAACAACTTTTCTCTTTTAGATGAGTTTAAAAGAGACTGACATGTCCCCTACTCCCCTTACAGAACTGGGAGTCCTTGACCTTCTTCTGTGGTCTCAGTGAATCCACTTTCTCCGCTCCTATAATGATATTCAAGACCAGTCTGGATCTTAGGTGGGAAGCCCTGAAGCGGCTTGACGCTGAGTCAGGTCACTTGGGATATGAGCTCTTCCATGGTCCTGGGACACAGGTGTTAAGATTAGGTCTTTGCCTTTGCAGTGGCTGAAACTGTCTTTTGTTCATCTATAATTTTGTTTACTGGTCTTCTGAACATCACCACCCCCGTCACACATGCAGCAATGGCCCAACTATCTTTCATCCAACTCCTGGGACACCAGCTGCCTAGATTCATGAGTTTCGCATCTCTCTGGGTTCCCTGTTGTATCCTTGCCTCATCTGTGGGGATGCCTGTCTTGATGGGTTCCCTTACATCCCCATATGCTAGGATTGGGTGTATGGCCTCCATGGCCTTGAGGTCCGAGTTTCACTTACATTCTGCTTTGGCAGAGAGAGGAGCTCCCAGGTTGGGCTCTAGCCAAGGACGTAGCATCCCCATGTTCCATTTTACTTAACTGCACCAGGCCTACTATAACCCATGATATGATTCAACTTGACATAAAATATTACTCGATATTTCAAGTTCTTACAACCTAATCACAATTTTATCACAAAATTGACTACATATTATTATTGATTAAGCAAATTTTTTCCAGAGAACATCTACTCCTGCCTCATATGATTTGTACAAAACATGCTACCATTATTGAACTTGAAATATTTTTACTGTTTGATCTATTGTTTGGGCTACAGATGAGGATTTCAGACCATTTCTTAATCTCTTCCTTGAGCTCTTGTTTCCCTAAGAAAATGTCGGTGTGGCAAACACAGGGTACCTGGGGTCCACATTTCAGATTCTATTATTTTCTTCCAATGTGATAGAAGATGTTACTCTTTTCATGCTTCATGAACAGAGGGAATATTTTATTCTAAATATTTGACTTTCCAGCACTGCTGCAGCACAGCTGAAAACTTGCTGTCTGTCTGTACACCATGGTACAGTCAATTCCAAACCCTACTGCAGAGGACACATGCTGGACAGAGAACCTTAGTGGGAAGCAATGTTAATAACAACCTGTTAAGATCATAAATCTCATAGTTCTCTATCTGAAGATGACATTTGGAAAGTGAATATTTTTCTTAGCTGTGCAAGGCCATATCTTTCTACTTTTTTTTCTATCTCATCTAAATAAGATCAGATTTTTGGAAATATTTTTGTTATTTCCTTTTAGGAATGAACATTGATCTATTTTTAAAAATGATAATAAGAAATACACAAGAAAGAATATAAAAATCAACCAGAACCCCACATTCACAGATGATTACTGCTTGTAGTTTGATAATGTGTGTGTGTTTTCAATACTTTTTCTATATGTTTGTAAACAACCCCTTAACCGTATAACCTAGACATTTTTATATAGAGATCGACATTATTCCATTGTATAAATAAACAACATTTTAAAAAACCCTCCTTTTCATGGACTTCTATCTTGTATGTAGTTTTCACTCTTACAAGCAGTGCTATGATAAAAATTCTTTTATAGATAGCCTTATAAATTTTATTTATCCAATTACTTCTTTAAAATACATTATAGGAAGTGAAACTTCTGGTAATTAAAAATTTGGGCACCTATTTCTAAGTTGCTGTCCATAAGGATCATACAGTTTTGTTCAGTGCCTTTTCCTCAAATTTAACACCATTGAATATCATCAAACTTTTTAAGTCATTGCCCAAGCGATAAAGAAATATACCTATGTATTACTTTTGTTTATGTTTCTCTGATTATAGAAAAATAGGATTGATTTCTTTCATATCTTTATTACCCAGTTGATTATTTTTCTTTTGTCAATAGCTTTCCCTTGTACATTTTCCATTGGACAGTTTCTTTTATTACCAGGTTTGTATAAATCTTTATTTGTTAAGGATAGTAAACCTTTACTGGTCATATGTATTTAAATATGATCCATCTTTTTCTTTTGACTTTGCAGTGTATTTTGTTTGCTTAAAAGAATTTAAAAAATATTTATGTAGTCAAATCTACCGCTTGTAATTTTTCTGGCCCTGGCTTTCCTAGCATATAAGGAAAATTCTTCTCTATCCAAAATGTTATGAAAATATTATGCTGAAATTTTTAACAGTTTTATTGAGATATAATTCACACAACATACAATTTACCCAATTAAGTATACAGTTCAATAGTCTTTAGTATATATAAAGTGTTGGACAACCATCATCACAAGCTAACATTAGTATATATTCATCACTCCAAAACAACACGCGAGACCCATTAGTAAATTCCCCATTCCTTCACCTTCCTAACTCAAGGCAACTACTAATCTGTTTTCTGTCTCTGTTGATGTGCTCATTCTGAATATTTAGTGTAAATGAAACATATAATAGATGATGCTTTGTGACTGGCTTCTTTCACATAGCATGTTTTCCAGCCTTATCCATGTTGCAGTGAATACCAGTGCTTCATTCCTTGTTATTGTCAGATAATACTACGTCATGTGGCTATTCAACATTTTATTTATGCATTCATCAGTTGATGGACATTTGGTTGATGATTTTTTATTGCTATCATGACTAATTCTGCCATGAACATCTGTGTACACATTTTCATGTTTAAGTATGCTTTCCTTTCTGCTGGGTATATACATAAAAGTGGAATCGCTGGATTATATAAAAAAATACATTTACTGTTTTAAGGAACAGCCAAACTACTTTCCAAAGCGATTGTACCATTTTACATTCCTACCAGCAAGGTATGAGCATTCAAATTTCTCTTCTCCAATATTATGCTTGACTGTCTTTTTGATTAGAGTCATCTCCAGTGGGTATAAGATGGTATTTCGTGTTTTTCTTTGCTTTTACTAATGGCTAATGACGTTGAATATCTTTTCATGTATGTATTGGCTAGTTGTGTATCTCCTTTTCAGAGAAATGTCTTTTCAGATTATTTGTCCTTTTTTGCTTTTTCCAGAATGTCAAAGTGGAATCAAATCATGTGTAGTCTTAGACTGGTTTATTTTACTTTGTGACATGCCCTTTCAGATTCTTCTACATCTTGTTGTGGCTTGAGAGCTCATTTCTTTTTATTGCCATTGTATGAATGTATCAGTTTGTTTTACTATCACCTATTAAAGGACATCTTGGGTACTTCCAGCTTTTCAATTATAAATAAAGCTGCTAGCATTTTGTTGGAGATATTTTGTATCTATGCTCATAAGAGGCAGTAGAAAGTTTCTCTTTCTAGCAATGTCTTCATCTGTTTTTGATACTGCGGTATAATTTGTCTCCTAGAATGAGTTAAGAAGTATTCGTTCTGGCTCTATTTTCTCAAAGAAAATGAAGAGAATTGGTATCATTTCTTCATAAAATATTTGGTAGAATTCACCAGTGAAAGCATCTGAGCCTGATGCTTTGTTTTGAAGAGGTAATTAATTATTTATTCAGTGTCTTTTATAGATAGAGACTTATTCAGACTATCTATTTCTCTTCATGTGATTTGCTGGGTGTGTGTCATATGGAATTGATCCTTTTCATCTAAATTATCAAATTTATGAGCTTGGAGTAGTTCATTATATTTCTTTATTATCCTTTATTTTCTCATTTAAAAAAGTTTTTAAAATTTAAATATAAGTTAGTTAACATATAGTATAATGATTTCAGGAATAGAATTTAGCGATTCATCACTTACACATAACATGCAGTGCTCATCCCAACAAGTGTCAACCTTAATGCTCCTCTTCCATTTAGCCCATCCCCCTACTGAACACCCCTCCAGCAACCCTCAGTTTGTTCTCTGTATTTAAGAGTCTCTTTTGGTTTATCTACCTCTCTGTTTTTATATTGTTTTTGCTTCCCATCCCTATGTTCACCTGTTTATTTCTTAAACTCTACATATGACTGAAGTCATACAGTATTTGTCTTTCTCTACTGAATTATTTAACTTAGCATAATACACTCTAGCTCCATCCACATTGTTGCAAATGGCAAGATTTCATTCTTTTTGATTGAAGAGTAATACTCCATCGTATATGTATATACCACATCTTCTTTATCCATTCATCAGTTGATGGATATTTGGACTCTTTCCATACTTTGGCTATTGTCAATAGTGCTGCTATAAGCATTAGGGTGCATGTGCCCCTTCAAAACAGCAATCATGTATTCTTTGGATAAATACCTAGTAGTGCAGTTACTGGGTCATAGGGTAGTTCTATTTTCAATTTGTTGAGGAAACTCCATAGTGTTTTCCAGAGTGGCTGCACCAGTTTACATTCCTACCAGCAGTACAAAGGGTTCCTCTTTCTTCACATCCTCATCAACATCTGTTGTTGCCTGAGTTGTTAATTTTAGCTATTAGGACAGGTATGATGTGGTATCTCATTTTTTTACCCTGAATTTTTTTACCCTGATGTTTAGCATTTTTTCATGTGTTTGTTGGCCATCTGGATGTCTTCTTAAGAAAAGTGTTTATTCATGTCTTTTGCCTATTTCTTCACTGGATTATTTGTTTTGGGTGTTGAGTTTGATAAGTTGTTTATAGATTTTAGATACTAACCCTTTATCTGATATGTTATTTGCAAATATCTTCCCCCATTCCGTTTGTTGCCTTTTAGTTTTGCTGATTGTTTCCTTTGCTGGGCAGAAGTATTTTTATCTTGTTGAATTCCCAATAGTTCAATTTTGCTTTTGTTTCCCTTGCTTCTGGAGACATATCAAGTAAGAAGTTGCTGTGGCCAAGGTCAAAGAGGTAGTTGTCTGTTTTCTCCTTTAGGGTTTTGATGGCTTCCTGTCCTATGTTTAGGTATTTCATTCATTTTGAGTTTATTTTTGTATATAGTGTAAGAAAGGGGTTGAGGTTCATTCTTCTGCATGTCACTGTCCAGTTTTCCCAACACCATTTGCTGAAGAGACTGTCTTTTTTCCATTGGATAGTCTTTCCTGTGTTGTCAAAGATTATTTGGCTGTACGTTTGTGGGTCCATTAATGGGTTCTCTATTCTGTTCCACTGGCATTATAGAATGAGTTTGGAAGTTTTCTTTCCATTTCTATTTTTTTTGTTTGTTTGTTTGGAACAGCTTTTAGAGAATAAACATTAGCTCTCCTTTAAATGTTTGGTAGAATTCCCCTGGAAAGACATCTGGCCCTGGACTCTTGTTTCTTGGAAGGTTTTTGATTACTGATTCAATTTCTTTATTGGTTATGGGTCTGTCTAAATTTTATATTTCTTCCTGTTTCAGTTTTGATAGTCTATGCTTCTAGGAATTTGTCCATTTCTTCCAGATTGCCCAATTTTTTCACATATAATTGCTCATAATAGTCTCATAATTGTTTGTATTTCTGTGGTGTTGGTTGTGATCTCTCCTCTTTCATTAATGAGTTTGTTATTTGGGTTCTTTCCTTTTCCTTTTTGATCATACTGGCCAGGCACTTATCAATGTTGTTGAATCTTTCAAAGAACCAGCTCCTAGTTTCACTGATCTGTTCTACTGTTTTTTTTTTTTTTTTAATTTCAATATCATTGATTGCTGTTCTAATCTTTATTATTTCCCTTCTTCTGTTGGGTTTGGACTTTATTTGCTATTCTTTTTCCAGCTCTCTGAGGTGGAAGGTTTAGGTTGTGTATTTAAGACATTTCTTCCTTCTTTAGGAAGGCCTAGATTGCTCTATACTTCCTTCTTATGACTCCCTTTGCTGCACCCCAGAGGTTTTGGACTGTTGTGTTTTTATTTTCATTGGCTTCCATGTACTTTTTAATTTTCTCTTTAATTTCTTGGCTAACCCATTCATTCTTTAATAGGATGTTCTTTAATCTCCAAGTATTCAAGTATTTTCAAATTTTTTCTTGTGGTTGATTTTGAGCTTTATAACATTTTGGTCTGAAACTATGCAAGGTATGATCTTGATCTTTTTGTGTTTGTTGAGGGCTGATTTGTGACACAGCATGTGATCAGTTCTGGAGAATGTTCCATGTGCACTCGAGAAGAATGTGTGTTCTGTGGCTTTAGGGTGAAATATTCTGAATAAATATTAAGTTCATTCAATCTGGTATGTCATTCAAAGTTATTGTTTCCTTATCGGTTTTCTGCTTACATGATCTATCCATTGCTGTAAGTGGGGTGTTGAAGTTCCTTACTATTATTATGGTATTATTATCAATGAGTTTCCTTATGTTTGTAATTAATTGATTTACATATTTGGGTTTTCTACATCGGGGGCACAAATATTCACAATTGTTAGATGTTGGTGGATAGATAGACCTAATAATTATGACATAATGCCCCTCTTCATGTCTTGTTACAGTCTTTATTTTAAAATCTAGTTTATCTGATATGGCTACTCCAGCTTTCTTTTGATGCCCTTTGGATGATAGATGGTCCTCCATTCCCTTACTTTCAATCTGTAGCTGCCTTTAGGTCTAAAATGAGTCTCTTATAAGCAGCATACAGATGAGTCTTCTTTTCTTATCCATTCTGATACCATATATCTTTTGTTTGGAGTATTTAGTCTATTGATATTTAGAGTGAGTATTGGAAGATATGAATTTATTTATTTATTTATTTATTTATTTCCTTAAATAGTTTATTGTCAAGTTGGTTTCCATATAACACCCAGTGCTCATCCCAACAAGTGCCCTCCTCCATGCCCATCACCCCCCTCCTCTTCCCCCCACCCCCATCAGGCATCAGTTTGTTCTCAGCATTCAAGAGTCTGTCACGGTTTGCCTCCCTCCCCCTCCCCAACTATTTTTCCCCTTCTTCTCCCCCATTGTCTTCTGTTAAGTTTCTCCTAATCCACATATACATGTAAGCATATGGTATCTGTCCTTCTCTGCCTGACTTATTTCGCTCAGCATAACACCCTCAAGGTCCATCCATGTTGCTACACATGGCCAGATTTCATTTTTTCTCATTGCCAAGTGGTATTCCATTGTATAGATAAACCATATCTTCTTGATCCATTCGTCCGTTGATGGACACTTGGGCTCTTTCCATGTTTTGGCTATTGTTGAGAGTGCTTCTATGGACATTGGAGTACATGTGCCCCTTATGCATCAGCACTTCTGTATCCCCTGGATAAATTCCTAACAGTGTTATTGCTGGGTCATAGGGGAGCTCTATTGTTAGTTTCCTGAGGAACCTCCACACTGTTTTCCAGAGGGGCTGTACCAGTTTACATTCCCACCCACAGTGTAGGAGGGTGCCTGTTTCTCCACATTTTTTCCAGCATCTATAGTCTCTTGATTTGTTCATTTTAGCCACTCTGACTGGCTTGAGGTGGTATCTCATTGTGGTTTTGATTTGTATTTCCCTGATGATGAGGGACCCTGAGCATCATTTAATGTGTCTGTTAGCCATGAAAGATATGAATTTAGTGCCACTGTGTTTCTCATAGAGTTGGTGTGTCTGGTGTTGTTCTCTGGTCCTTTCCAGTCTTTATTGCTTTTGATCTCTTTTGTTTTATTTTGTTTTGTCTTTTCTCCACTCAAAGAGTTCCCATTAAAACTCCTTTAGTTTTTGTTTGGGAAACTATCTCTCCTTCTATTTTGAATGACAGCCTTGCTGGATAAAGAATTCTTGGCTGCATATTCTTCTGATCCAGCACATAAAATATATCATGCCATTCTTTTATGCCCTGTGAAGTTTCTATGGATAGGTCTACTGTGAATCTAATCTGTCTTCCCTTATAGGTTAAGGACTTTTTTTCCCCTTAATGTTTTTTATATTCTTTCTTTGTCTGTGTATTTTGTGAATTTGATTGTGATATGCTTGGTGATGATTGTTTTTTGTTGAATCTAATGGGAGTTCTCTGTGCTTCTGGGAGTTTGGTCTTTGTCCATCCCCTGATTAGTAATGTTTCCCACTATGATTTGCTCACATAAATCTTCTGCCCCTTTTTCTCTCTCTTCATCTTCTAGGACTCCTATGATTCCAGTGTTATTCCTTTTGAGTAAGTCAGTGAGTTGTCTCAGTCTTGTATTGTGCTCTTTTGCCTTTGTTTCCTTCTTTTATTCTTCTTCATTATTCTCCATAATTTTAACTACTATATTCAATGCTGTACTTTGTCCATCCTTACCATCGTGGCACATAGTCAAGATTGTATCTCACTTACAACATTTTTAATTTCATCCTGATTAGAGTTTACTTCTTTTATCTACACAGAAAAGGATTCTATGCTTTTTTCAACCCCAGCTAGTATTCTTATTATCATGGTTCCAAATTCTAGTTCAGATATCTTGTTTATATCTGTGGTGATTAAACCCCTAGATGTTATTTCTTCCTGTTCTTACTTTTGGGATAAATTTCTCTGTTTTGTTATTTTGAAGGAAAATAAATTAATAAAATAAAATATTAAAGTTAAAAAACAAAACAAAAATCAAAAAAAGGAAACTAGATCCTAGATTTGTTTTGGTCTGCTTGTTTGAAAGAAGCTTAATAGAATAGAGAAAAAAGGAAAAGAAAATTTAAAAATTAAAAATTAAAAATATATAATACAATAAAATAAAGAAAATGAAATAGAATGGAAAATTTGTTAAATAAAAAATAAAGCATGAAAGAAAATAAAAATAAAATTTTCTCTTTCTCTATCCAAGAGAGAGGAAGAAAGAAAGAAAGAAAAACGGAAACAATTTTAGCAAAAATAGAAGCAAAGAAAACGAATAAATGAACTAGCAACCAGAATGAAACCTAAATGAAGTTACATCCAGTTTCCTCTAGAACTCAAATCATGAAGCCCTCTATAGTCCAGCCACTAAACAGGTGGAGTGACTTGTGCTGTTCTTCTAGGGAATGTACTTGGAGGGTGCAGTTGGGTGGGGCTTGGTGTATGAGCTCCATTCTCCACTAGGTGGTGTCGCTTAGCTTAGCTTACTGGGGTGGATCAGTGTAAAGTGCACATGCATCTATGGGAGACGTGGAAATGGCTTCACCCAGCTCCCTAGTCTCTAGCACAAGAACTTCAAGCTCTCATTGATCTGTGATCAAGTACCCTTCTTTCGCCTCAGGCTAGCATCTACTATCCTCCTCCACCCTGTCTGTGTCCAAGTACCTCCCTCCAGAGTTTTATCTCAGATGAGATTGTGTTTCAAAACCCCACACATCAGAGACCTCTGTGTCTTGGACCCAAGTCAACTCTCTGGGGGAGGATCTCCCTGGGCAATGGCCAGGTGCTGGCTTGTCCCAGAAAATGTTTGTGTGATCATGCAGCAGCAAAGGTTCAAGGATTCTGACAAACCACAACAAACAGCAGGCATTAGGTTTCACCGCACTCTGGTGTCTTCGTCCCAATACCGGCAAACATGGCTGCTCTCCGGAGTCTGCTGGGACCTTTGCCTATGGGGAGGCCATAGGGCCTCTACCAAATGCACTCCAATCAGGGGAACCACTTCTCTCTGTGTGGCACATGGACCCCTTAGACCCTGCCGCCTGCTCCTGGAGGATTTGCCCTACTTCTTCATGAGAGCACCACCAGGCACTGAGTTCCAAAATTTCAGATTATGCACTCCACTGTTTGTAGAATCTGGTGGTATTGAAACCTTCTCTTTTCTTCTCATTAATGGTTTTGGGGAACAGATTTCTTGTTCAGTCCCTGTGAATGTTTTCACTCTTTCTCGCTTTCCAGCTACTTTCGGGGGAAGTGTTTTTCTTGCATGATCCTAATGCACTGCACTCTCCCCGTTTCTCTTTCTTGTCTTCTCTCCACAAAAATAACTCCCTACCCTCTGTGGCTTTTCTCTTCCCCAGTTTACCTCTCTGCACCACATATCTGCTGAGTTTCATGGCTCAAGTTATGCATATTGTTGTGTTAATCATCAGATTGTTTTCCTAGGTGTTTGAAATGGTTTGGTGAGGATCTAGCTGTGTTTCAGGGATGAGACAAGCTCAGGGTCTTCATACTTCTCCATATGAATCCTCTTTGTTATCCTTTTAATGTTCATGGGATTAGCTGTTTAGATATTTAGATATTATTGAATTTAGATATTTCTTCTTTACCAAGATACACATCCAATGCTATAAATTTCCCCTAGACATCACTGTCACTGCATCCCATAAGGTTTTGTGAGTACTATTTTTATTTATTCAAAACAGTAAATTATTTTCTCTTTAGATTTCTTCTTTGACTCATGCGTTATTCAAAAGCTTGTTGACTAATTACCATATTTTTTGGTATTTTTCAACTATCCCTCTGTTTCAGTTTGTTAGTTTAATGCAATTGTAGCCTAAGAACATACTCTGTATGACTTGTTTGATTCAAATTTGTAAGATGTGTCTTATGGCCCAGAATGTGGTCCTTCTTGGTTGTGGTCTCATGTGAGTTTGAAGAGGATATGTATTCTATTTTTGTATAAATATTCAACAGACATCAATTAAATCCAGTTGGATGAATGCTGTGCAGTTCAACTGTATCTTTAGATTTCATGGCCCATTAATTTACCACTCCTTCTGATACCCTACACTTTTTCATGTTTTTTCTTCACTCCCACTAGCTAAAACTCTAACCTGGGATATGTTTCTACCTGAATGTCAACAGTGAATTGTTGCTAAAAAAGTACAACAGAGAATGTTGTTACTATCATGAATTCACGATCTCCAGCTGCAAATAGGGCCGATACTACTTATAAGCCTCACATGTCTATTTATGCTACTTATAAGCCTGACAACTGTTTCCATTCCTCTAAAAACTATTAAAAGTTTTCTTCAAGCTTCTCAGATTTCCTAGTGCTTTCCCCTCCCTACCTCCCTAATTAGATCTTCTCCTACATCTCAGATTAAGTCGAGTTACCAAATGAGTGTGCTCTTAACCACCCACTTCACCACTTCCCTTACCCAGTCTACTCTCTTCTGGGTTTTACCCTTTCTTTCTCCCATAACTCTGTGATCACCACACATTTTAAGTTCTCCTTTCTGCTCCTCAAACAAGTGTTGAAATGGTCCATTCTCTAGACCTCAGCCAGAGAGTGTTTAAAATGCAAATATGAATATCAACACTCTCCTCCTATCAGAAGCCCCTCATATGGTCTCCACCCCCAAATTTTACACACACATCAGAGATTTTCCATTTCTCTTGGAGTAAACCTTGAAATCTCTGTACTAACCTTCCTGGATCAACATGATCGGGTCCTTCCTACTCTTCAGCCTTATGTCTCCCCAAGCTCCTCACCCTTCCACATTACATCTGTGTTGTCCTTCTCAATTCCTCAGACATGCCTGCTCCCTATGCCATGGACTGTGTGCTTGGTAGACTACCATGTCTTCCTTTGATCTCTTTGACCCCACTCATCCTTCTCTCATTGTCCCCCAGGGAAGCCTTCAATGGTCTATCCTCATCCTGACCATGTTTGTACTTACAGCCCTGGCTAACTCCTTTTTAGCCCTTCCCATTGTTGTAATTTTACATTTGATTGAATGGCCAAATGATTACAGTCTTTTTCTTCTCTAGAGTGTCCGTGTCACAAAGGCAGGGACCATGATTCTTTTTGTCCTTTGAATCTTCTGTGCTTGTCACGTTATAAGCAACCAACAAACACTAGTAAACTGACTCAGTGAATCATTTCTAGGTTTTAGAGGGGCCGAGGTTTCCTGGTGCTCTGCTGCTCCAATTTTGGCCACCAATATGGTTCTCTGATAGAGCTGTGGCGTATCTCAGGGTTTTCTGCCCTCCTGATAAGCCTAAGCCAGTTTAAAATATGCCCCTCACTCTTTTTGAGAAGATGATCATCTTCATACATCATCGTTCCTCTTATAGAATGTTCACTATGTGCCAGGTACTGTGCTAAGTATTCTGTATGTACCATTTATTTAATGCCTATAGGAATACTATGGATAAGGCTCTATTTTTATCCCCATTTTATTTTATTTTTGGAAAATTGAGATGCACAAAGGTTAAGTTTTTCCTCCAGACCACTCCTTGGCAGGGCTGGGATTTGAAGTCTGTTTTGAGAGACTGTATTCTATTGTACATATTTTCCATAGAAAATGACAGGCAATTAAATTATAAGAATAGTAGGATTTTGTGGAGAAAAAAAGAAAATACAGTGTGAATAATTTTAAGAAGTTTTCTCTACAGATGTACATCGGATGATGCCACGTGCTCTACAAAGAGAGTTTTGCAGCAATAAGAACTAATCTGTGTACAAATACTTCATTTGCTTCTGGCAACAACTTATAAAGTTGTTGAACAATAGATGAACAAATAGAGAAAACTGTTTCCCAAAGTCATGTGGCTAGCAAGGGAACAAGGTTCCCGAATCCACTTTTTCTGTCAACGGCAACAGTTGCTTTCCACACTCCCCATGCTGCCTCTCTACCTTAACAATAGCAACTTACATTTAAAAAATTTCCGAGGATGTTCCTGGTTTTCTTTTATGTACTGTTTGCATCAATTTTTATAAGGGATTTTTTATAAAGGATTCTCATGATACATTTTTTGAGAATACAATCACTTGTGTTATTAGCCATGATTTTCATGGCTCACTGTCTTTCTTTGTCTTTCAGTCTCTGCCAACATTGGATTCAGTTGAGAGAAGAGGTCACCCAGCTGACCCTCCAGAGGCCCAATCTTTCCAAGACGTCTGTCCTCTGTTCCTTGGAGAGGCTATAAAACAGCACTCGGATGCCAAAGGGATTTTGGCGTCCTTCTCAGTACTTAATAACATGTAGGCTGCCCACTATTCCTTGCCTCTTATCTCTTTTTCCTGGGAAAAACTCTGCTATTTTGCTGAATGATGTGAAGCTATAATTCAAGGAGGGTGGGAGATACAGTTAATATACTCTAAAACGGTGAAGGATTTTGGTAAGACCTCCCCCATTGACATCTATTTGTATAATATTGTGAACATGATGGAACATTTGAAAACTTCAATGTTTGTTCCATGAATTTGGAGAAACGATTCTTATTAATTTATATGTTAACATGGAATCGTTTTCCCTTGGACTGAACGAGAGAGTTTGGGGATCACAGAGTGAGCTATAAGGGTCCATTGTATGACTGCCAGGACGTCTGGTAAGTGACCCTTGTTCCAGTTCCACGGCCCAGAGAGCAGGAATGTACTTGCATCTGGCTGTGTGAGCCTGACAAGCTGAGTGAAAGATGAAAGATTAGCTTATGTTTGCTTGTATGTTAATGAGCATATTATATATTATACAACTCTGGGCTTAATGAAGCGCATCTGGCCCAGGTGAGTTGGTCTTTGACATGAGTCCGTGTCGGACAAATTCAAAACAAAAGATGTGAAGGGGGTTATGTTAAGTTTATCAATCACAGAGAAGCAACAGTGAAATAGTGACCTGACCTCAGAAGACCTCAATTCTTATTTACACTCTTTTGATTATGGGCTATTTGTAAAGTTATATTATTCTCCAGAGCCTCATTCCTTACCTACCTCACAGATAGGGAGTAATAAATGAGATGATACATTTGAAAGCACCTTGTTAGTTCAAAAGTATAAGAAAAAAAGGAGATGAAAAGCAGAAGAGACAGGCTCTACAAAGTAGTATTCAACAAATTAGAATCATTCTGTCTTTTTGGATATGTGTACGTGCACCAGACAAAACCTATAACCAATTTTGTCTTTTTAAATTATTAATGATCGATTGGCCACATCGTATATGAATCCAATTATTTTGATACAAGACTTCAGCATTGCAGATCAGGCTTCAGTTCCTTTTTTTCTTTTAATGTTTATTTATTATTGAGAGACAGAGAGAAACAGAGCATGAGCAAGGAGGGGGCAGAGAGAGAGGAAGGCACAAAACCCAAAGGAAGCTCCAGGCTCTGAGCTGTCATCACAGAGCCTGACGCAGGCCTTGAACTCACGAACCACGAGATCATGACCTGAGATGAAGGCAGACACTTAACCGACTGAGCCACACAGGTGCCCCACTTCAGTTCCTTTTGAAACCACTGCCTCCCTTGTCACCCCCTCCCACCCACCACACAGTCCTGCCACTCTCTTCATAAAGTCCCCAACAGTGGTGTGTTTCTGCTTTACAAGCAGATATGTCCCCATATCTACCTCCAAGGTCAAAAAGATGCACCTCATGGGGTGTCTGGGTGGCTTAGTTGGTTAAGCATCCTACTTTTGCTTGGGTCACGATCTCACGGTTCGTGGGTTCGAGCCCCGCATCGGGCTCTGTGCTGACTGCCAACTCAGAGCCTGGAGCCTGTTTCAGTCTGTGACTCCCTCTCTCTCTGACCCTCCCCTGCTCATGCTGTCTCTCTCTCTGTCTCCTAGAAATAAATAAAACATTAAAAAAAAAAAAGAAATGGAGATAAGAAATAAAAGCATTTCAAAAAAAAATGAAAAAAAAAAAGATGCACCTCATTATATCTACCTACTGAATGGTTTTCCATAGTAGGTATAGATCACATTTCATCTTGCACTTTATTGTTATTTTGATTTGGTTATTTTGATTATTTTTTTGACTTAACACACTTCTTAAAAATTTTTAATGTTTATTTATTTTTTGAGAGAGAGAGAGCGAGTGCATGAGTGGGGGAGGGAATAAAAAGAGAGAGGGAGGCACAGAATACAAAGAAGGCTCCAGGCTCTGAGCTGTCAGCACAGAGCTCAACGTGGGGCTCGAACTCACAAATGGTGAGATCATGTACCTGAGCTGAAGTCGGCTGCTTGACCGACTGAGCCACTCAGGCGCACTGAATTCTCACACTTATAGACAATGTTGTAATATATCCTTTATACGTGTCCTTTTGCATATGTGTGAGTATTTCTCCAGATCAGATACAGATAAGAGGAATTTCGGAGCCAGAAGATGTGGTATGCATGTGTGTGTGTGTGCGTGTGTGTGTGTGTGTGTGTGTGTATAACTTAGTCATAAACAGAATGAAATCTTGTCATGTGCAACAACATGGATGGACTTAAAGGGTATCACGCTAAGTGAAATAAAGAAAGGCAAATACCATATGATTTCACTTATGTGTGGAATCTAAAAAAAAACAAAACAAATAAAAATGAACAAGTACACACACACGCACGCACACACACACAAACCAGAAGCAGTGTCATAAAGACAGAGGACAAACTGGTGGTTGCCAGAGGAGAGGGAAGGGTAGGGGAAATGGGCAAAATAGGTAGAGAGGATTAAAAGATACAAACTTCCAGTTATAAAATAACAGTCCCAGCAATGTAAAGCACAAGGTAGAGAACATAGTCAATACTGTCATAATCACTTTGCATGGTAATGGATGGTGGCTGCACTTCTCACAGTGACCTGCGTAATGTATGGAGCTGCTGCATCACTGTGCTGTACCCCTGAAACTACTATATCATTTATGCCCACTGCAATACAAAAACATTTTTAAAAGAAATAAATATGGAAGCAGAAATGGTTACATTCATTCAAAGGGTGCCAAATCACATGTCCATCAATAATGTGTCAAAGCCACCACTTTCTCCACATTCTTCATTAGAGGAGACTTAGTAAGCCTTTCTCTGTTGACTTATAAGTTAAACATATTCTATTTCATTTATTATTTATTTTGTTTCTTAAGCAGACTTTTTTATATACATAAACTATATGTACTACAAGATTATTTATCTTTATTTTAAAATTGAATTGAAGATATCCCTTATATATCCTGATACAAACATTTTGCCCATTATCCATATTATTTTCACCAGTCTTCTGCTTTTGTGCACTACTTTCTCTTTGTGTAGAACAGAAGTAGATTAACTTTCTGCAAAATTGTGAAGCAGGTACAGTCATTAGGACTGTTTTCCTTCTTTTTAAAAAATGTTTTATTTATTTCTGAGAGAGAGAGAGAGAGTGTGAGCAGGGGAAGGTTAGAGAGAGAGGGAGATACAGAATCCAAAACAGGCTCCAGGCTCTGAGCTGGCTGTCAGCACAGAGCCTGACATGGGGCTTGAACTCACAAACCATGAGATCATGGCCTGAGCCGAAGTGGGACACTTAACCGACTGAGCCACCCAGGTGCCCCTGTTTTTCTTCTTAAAAATCTCTTTTCTGACTTAATATTAACAGTGCACGAAAAAGCAGTACATGGTTACCTACTATACAAATTACGGAAAACTCCAGAAGTGGCACTTTATGATGCAAATTTGCGGTGTGCTGGTACTATTTACCAAAGAGTGTGCAGAATGTGGGTCATTTAAATTCATTTTCTTCTCTAAAATCTAGGAATGGAAATTGTAATATGTACTTAGTTCAATCTGCTTTAAAGAATGTAGTTGAGCTTGACTTGTTTATGATAACACTTACAGCACATAGATAAATTGCAATAATGTGGTTTGTAAAAAGTGCTGAAGTCTTAGAAAAGTGATAGGCCCTTAAATTTCTCTCATGGGCTCAATGTATTGGGAGAAGGGGTTCAGTGGGATATACGAAGTGGACTTTTGACGTAAATAACTTGAAAAAGAAAAAAATAAAAGCTTGTCTAAACACAACCTGTAAGTGGAGTTGGCAAAATGGAAGCTCCCATGCAGAAATGCTCCATAAATGAAAAGTAGCATTTAATTGGTGGTTATCAACATTCTCTCACATCAGAATCAATCATGATGCTCTGTAAAGCACAGGTCCTGTAGTCTACTCTTGACGATTCTAATTGAGTGGCTCATGTTGGTAACACAGGCACCCAGATGCCATTGTCAAAAGTGAGAATCTCTGACTCTAGGGAAAGCTTTTTTCCGAACATTCTAACCTTCTGGCTATTACCATATGGTTATTCCACCGGTGAATGAAATCAGACTCCTCCTATCAGGTCTGCACAGACCTATCTCTTTCCTATTAAAGCCCTGCCTTTTGTCAGCCATCCAGACATAAAATCTTGGATCACTCCTGACTCTTATGCGTACTCTGCCCAGTAATCTGATCAGTTTCCAGGTCCCACTGATAATACTGTCAATAACATCTCTTATATCTGCTCTTCTGTCCATAATTTACATCCTCAGAGTCATGCTTTACATTATCTTAGCACCATTCATAATCACTACAAGATTACTTCTTAAAAGCTCAGCTTTGATCATTTTATTTTTTCTCTAAAACTTCCATTTGTTTCAAATAACCTACATTTGAACAACAAGTACAAGTTCTTTGGTCTGATGCCTGAGATTTGCTGCAATATCTTTCAGATGATCTCTCTGGCCTTCTATCTCACTAGCCATTTATATTTGTCTTATAATGAAGTTAGATTGTGTGCTGTTCTCAGAGTCTAAGCTTGCCATCACCATTACTGTGGTCATGTTGATCTTTCTCTCATCCTTCGAGAACATACCCTACAAATCTTGGGATGAACATGTCTCCCCTGACCTCTCATGTGAACATGTCCATTACTCCCTGAGCCAGACCATAAACTCCACCAGAGCAGACTGTGTCTGGTTCCTCACCACTTATACAAGTGCGCTTCCAGAATATGGAGACAAGAGATTTTTGTTTTTGTTTTTTATAGCTCTCGCTTCGTTATATGGTTCTTTAACTCTCCTTATCTAGATGTTTGGTTAGTAGCTGTGTCATACAGCTGGTAGTATACTCCTTTGATATGGATGCCTTGGCAATCAAAAGCTTAGTGTGAGGGACCTACAGTACAGTAAACATTGTCCCCCAGTCAATGTTTACAGGTGTTGGCTCTCAACACTAATTGGATTTGCAGCTTTAGCCCAATGTCTCATAGAAGTTCTTAAAAGTACAGATGTTCTAACTTTAACCTCTTGAGGTTAGTAATTTTGAGATACAGTGAGGCTGATCTTTGAAACTTTTAGGGCACCTTCTACATAGTAGATGGAATAAAAGATAGGCGCATATGTGCAAGGATACATAACACTTCTGTTTGGTACAATATAAAAGTTTCTTGTCAGTTCAAAGTAAAAAGTATGGGTAGTGTTGATTGTTCTTATCTACCAATCTCTGATTCCTCCAATCTTGATATGACCTATCCTGTCTTCCTAACCACACATGTGCACAAGTAAACAGAGGCAGGCTAGTGATAGTCCTAACCTACTAACCATAAGGAAGAGGAGAATGAGGTCTAAGCTAGGACAATGGCAAGCTA
Organism: Hyaena hyaena; assembly: GCF_003009895.1. Taxonomy (NCBI): domain Eukaryota; kingdom Metazoa; phylum Chordata; class Mammalia; order Carnivora; family Hyaenidae; genus Hyaena; species Hyaena hyaena. Next base: position 5,527 of record NW_024082202.1, on the reverse strand, counting down.
CCTAAAATGTTTCTAATTGGAGCTGGTGGAGAGGGAGATTTCTCTCTTCATGGGCCTGGAAAAATTAGAAGAATGTGAGTTTAGAGTTGCTTGTGGTGTATTGCCTGGTGTATGAAGAGAGTTTATTATCTGTAGAGAGGAGAGGGAAGCTATCTCAGAGACAGTAGAAACTCTGAGGTGGTTAGAGTATTGGTGAATGGTTTGTAAGGCCAGCTCTGCTACCATTAACCTATCATTTTGTTAAAGTCCTTCATTTTTGTTCTTAAGCCAGTTTTAATTAAGCTTTGTTATTTACAGACATTGTCCTTTGACTTATATCACATGAAAGGAAAATGGGCTAGATTATCTTCATCTTAGCTGACTTCATTTTCTGCAAATAGAACACCAAAGGCACTCCAATCTTACACTAAGATTAAAGAATATGACTACTTTCCAAGCAACACAAGTAGGTTTGGTATTTGACTGTCAATCTTTATTATACAAGTTTTTAAGTAGAAAATCCACATCAATATATTGCCTTCTCCCCTCTAGTGTCTACCTGAGTCAGAGGTGTAGTTTTCACCACAAAATACATCAGAAATGCATGGTTGTATTTAGGAGTTTCTCATAGTGGTGTGAACTGTTCTATGACCTTTTACTCAAAACATTATTGGATTATAGCCTCTAAGATAAATTAATGTTTCTATCTTGGTACCAGACTGGTGAATTAAAGGTAGATATATTTATGAACACATCTCTAGCATCCTTTCTTCTTTATGCGCCATGAAAATATCTCTCATTCCATGTGTGTGGGGGTGTTGCTTTTAATTTGCTGTGTTGCTATAGTTAGAGGCTGTTTAAGGGGCTTCCATGGCAAAAAAGATATACAAACACACACACACACACACACACACACACACACACACACACACACACACAGAAAAAAAAAGAAGGAAGAGGAAGAGGAGGAAGAAGAGGAGGTAAAGAAGAAGGAGGAGGAGAAAGAGGGGAAAAGGAAAGAAGGAAGGAAGGAAGAATATGACCAAAGACAATGACCCACTGCAGACTTAATAAAGTAGCACAGCAGTAGCCATAATCTCAATGCTGGCTGCTGTGCCACACTGATATGAGAGCAGACCGATGTGGTATGAGTCCACTGATCTGATGAATGAATGCTTTTCAGCTCCCATCCTGGAGGAGAACCATCAGAGAGCCATAGCAATACACATGTCTAGCCTTGCCCCAGGGCCATGTTAATTTTCCTGCTCTTTATTGCAGTGTATCATCTTGTTTCCCTATATTGGTGCTATCATGTTTACTGCCATGTACTGGAATGCACTGGTAAGATACATACAGGCTAGTGAGTTGCAGATAAATGCTATAAAGTTTAAGGCAACTGTCACATCAACGAAATCCAGTGAACTGGGAAATGTCAGGACATTTCTTCCAGGGGAAAGAACAAGCTATTGTGCCATGCACCTCCTTCTACCAAGAGAGAAGTATAGTTCTCCAGAGGCTTTTTTGGGTTTTAGAGCCTGCATACACCACAGTTTGGAATTTTGCTCCTATTCACATACTAAATGACATGAAAGGCTGTCAATTTTAGGGGGAATCCAGAAGGGAGAAGGTTCTGCAGCAGGTACATGCTGAGATATAAACAGCCCAGTCCTTTGGACCATATGACCTGACAGATCCCACAGAGTTATTTGTGGTACACATAGATCCCCAGGGAGTCTCTGACAGGTCCCCTTAGGAGAGTGACAGTGCAGTCCCCTAGGGTTCTGCATGAGACCATGCATCTGCTGAGGAAAAATAGACACTAATGGTAAAGGAGTTCTTGACAAGCTGTTGGGCTTTGGTAGAAATGGAGTAAGTGACCATGGGTCATCACCAAGAGACTCTGGCCAGAACCACCCATCTTGATTACCCAAAAAAGTTTCCCCATGCTCCTTTGAAATACTTCCACCTGTCCTTCTGCTCCTCAGGAGCAAACACTGATCTGTTTTCTGCCACTCTAGGTTAATTTCCATTTCTTAGAATTTTAATTTCTATTTTAAAAATAATTTTTTAATCTTTGTTTATTTTTGAGAGACAGAGAGAGACAGAGCATGAGCAGAGGAAGGTAGCAGAGAGAGAGGGAAACACAGAATCCAAAGCAGGCTCCAGGCTCTTGAGCACAGATCCTGATGTAGGGCTCGAACCTATTCACTTCTAGATCATGACTTTGGCTGAAGTTGGATGCTTAACCCACTGAGCCACCCAGGTGCCCCTCATTTCCTAAAATTTTATATAGAATCATACAATAGGACTGCATTTTGTCTGGTTTTATTCACTCCGCATGCTTTTTGAGATTTATCCATATTGTATGTATCAGAGGTTCATTTTTTTTTTATTGCTGTTTTCAGATGGATGGAGATACCACAATGTTTATTCATTCACCTGTTAATGGACATTCAGGTTAGTTTCATTTTTTGACTATTGCAAATAAAGCTACTATAGATATTCAAGTGTATCCATATACTTGATGGGCAATGTTCTCATTTCTCTAGAGTAAATATCTAGAATTGAAATGGCTAGATCACATGGAAAGTATAGGACTTACTTATTTAAGAAGCTGACAGGTTTTTTTTTCTCCCCAAAGTCTTTGTACCACTTTAAAGCCCCACCAGCAGTGTATGAGAATTCCACATCCATATCAATCCTTGGTCTTGTGAGTATTCATAAGTAGAGCCACTATAATAAGTATGATGTGCTATCTTATTGTGGTTTTAATTTGAATTTCCATAATCACTAATAATATGGAACATTTTTTATGTGCTATTTTCCATCTTCTTTGGTGAAGTTTGTTCAAAGTTTTGTTCATTTGTATTAAGTTGTTTTTTTGTTACTGACTTTTTAAACTATTTACTTTTCTGGATACAAATGTCTTATTGTATATAAGACTTTAAATGTTTCCTCCAGATTGTGGATTGTATTTTTAATTTTTATAAAGTTAAATTCATCAACTTTTTTTATGGATTGTGTTTTAGTGTCATATCTGAGATCTTAGCCTAATCCAAGGTCATGATCTTTTTTCTCCTTTTTTTTTAAAAAGAGTTTCATAGATTTAAATTTTGCATTGATGTTTTGGATCCACTTTGAATTAATTTTGGTAAATGATGTGAAGTATGAACTGCACTTCACATTTTTCACCATGAATATCCATGTATTAAAAATCTATTCTTTTTCCACTGATTGCCTTTACACCTTTGTCAAAAATCAGTTGTGTATAAACAAGTGGGTCTATTTTTGGAGTTTCTATTTACTTCAATTGATCAAATTGTTGATTGAGGCAACAATGCCTTACTGTCTTGAATACTGTAGTTTTACAGTAAGTCTTGAAGTCAGGTAGTGTTTTTTCTTCTGTAACACTGTTTCAGCTACTTTAGATACACTGCAATTCTATATAAATTTTAGAATAAGCTTCTCAGTTTTTTTCAAAAATACTTGCCAGGATTCTCACTGGGATCAAATTCAATCTATAGGTACATTTTGGGAGAACTAATGTCTTAGCAATATTAATGCAGTCTTCTGAACCATGAACATGGTATATCTTTCCATTTCTCCATTTCTTTAGGCCTTCTTTAATTTTATCAACAAGGTTCAGCAATGTAGAGTGTACAGGTCTTGCATATCTTTTTTCAGATATATTGCTAAGTTATATCAAATTCATTTCCCAATTATTCATTTATAATATATAGAACTAAATTTTATATATGACCTTCTGTCCTGCTACATTGCTAAACACATATATTAATCCAGTATAATTTTCATAAATTTCATCAGATTTTCTACATAAACCACATGTTATCTGAGCATAAAGTGGGTTTTTCTTCTTAAATCCCAATCTGAATTCCTTTTATTTCTTTTTCTTGCCTTTTGCACTGGCTAGAATCTCTAGTACAATGTTAAATAAAAGTGGTGAGAATAGGCATTCTTTGGAGGAAAGCATTCAGTCTTTTAACTTTAAGTATGATATAAGTTTTATGTTTTTCATAAGCTCCTTTGATCATATTAAGGAAATTCCTTCTAATTTCTATTTTCCTGGGAGTTTTTAACAAGAATGGGTGTTAGATTTTGTCCCGTGTTTTTTTTTTTTTTTTTTTTTTCATATTAAGTGGATAATATGGCTTTTCTTTTTCAGTTCATGAATATGGGCATTTACATTGATTAATTTTCAAATGTTAGATCAAGCTTGCATTCTNTAAAAGTGGTGAGAATAGGCATTCTTTGGAGGAAAGCATTCAGTCTTTTAACTTTAAGTATGATATAAGTTTTATGTTTTTCATAAGCTCCTTTGAATCATATAAGGAAATTCCTTCTAAATTTCTTTTTTCCTGGAGTTTTTTACAAGAATGGGGGGTAAAATTTGTTCCGTTTTTTTTTTTTTTTTTTTCTGTACATATTAAGTGGATAATATGGCTTTTCTTTTTCAGTTCATGAATATGGGCATTTACATTGATTAATTTTCAAATGTTAGATCAAGCTTGCATTCTTGTGATAAACTCCATTTGGTTATGATATATTATCATTTTATATAAATTGGATTGGATTTGCTAGAATCTTGTTTAGAATTTTTACATCTATGTTCCTGAGTGACACCAGTCTGTATTTTACTGTTTTGGAATGTTTTTGCTTGGTTTTGGTATCAGAGTAATGCTGGTTTTATGTAATTAGCTGGGAAGTATTCCTTCCTTGAGGAGTGTTTCTGTGGAATTGGATCACTAGCTTTTTTTGTTTGTTTGTTTTCAAATACATTTTTTTTATTTTATTATTTTTTTATAAATAGTTTATTGTCAAGTTAGTTTCCATATAACACCCAGTGCTCTGTCAGGTCGGGTTGGCAAGCAAGGAGCAGTTTCATCCGGGGGTCGCCTGGGACAAGTGCGTCCCGCCTAGGGTCAGCTGGAGAGCAGGAAACTGGGTCCTTCTGTGTCTTGTCACCTGAAAACATGAACTCACGGGCAAATCTCCCAGTTTTAAGCCCTTTGCCTCCCCTCTAGAGATCCAGCTGAGCCAGAAGCACAAAGGCGTGGCCACTGGCGTCCCCTCCAGGTTGAGCTGGCGCCGTAGGAAGCAATTTTCCCAGGGGGCCGCCAGTGACGAGTGCATCCCGCCTAGGGTCAGCTGCAGAGCAGGAAACCGGGTCCCTCTGTGTCCCGAGTGGGGGTTTTTCTGTTCCCCAGCGACAGGGACAGTGTCTTGAGCAGTTTCAGCAGCTCTCTTTCCCCTCTAGACTACCCACAGAGGGGGATCGCCCCCATCCCTCTGTGTCTCTGGTCCCGGCCTGATTTTATCTTCCCCAGTTCGCACTCATGCTAGAAGGTTTTCTCAGCGGACTCTGTCTCCTTCTCCTCCCAAACTCCTGGATTCTGTTAAGGTTCCTATGGCTTCAGGTCTTCTCCGAGAGAGATATGGGGGCGAGTGCAATGTGCGGAGTTCCCTACTTCTCTGCCATCTTGCCCCCTCCTCACCTTCCCACTAGCTTTTTTTTTTTTTTTTTTTTTAA